>NC_139991.1:1149863-1244980 GCF_964263955.1 Coregonus lavaretus
CTCTTTGGTAGGAATGATGATAAACTACTAAAAGTTAAGCAGGAACAAGTCATTATTGAAACCATGTACATGGATAAACACTAGCTAATGACCCTTTTCAAAATAAAATGGCACAATGTAGTCTACACTTGTGTTTCCCCCCGTTAATATAGATGTTTATGGTTGCCCCCACCCTACCTCCAGGTTCTTGAGCTCGTTTCATCTTTGTAAAAAAATCTTCATGAAAAATGATCTTTACAATCTAACCTATAGGTATAGGTGCATATGTGTGTGTACATGCGTGATTGCACTCATATCTCTGTTTGTGTGTACGTGCGTATGTATGTACATTTTCCTGTCCTGCTAAGTATTCAAAATGTAACGAGTACTTTTGGGTGTCAGGGAAAATGTATGGAGTAAAAAGTACATTATTTTCTTTAGGAATGTAGGTGAGTGAAAGTTGTAAAAAGTACAGATCCCCCTCAAAAAATACTTAAGTAGTACTTCAAAATATTAGTACTTAGTTACTTTACACCACTGGCTCCGTGCCCATAGTAGTCTGGGTCACACAGGCCACCGGGTTCATGGTAATGGCCTCCCCTCCTGAGGGGAAAGTAGCTGCCCCGGGCCCTGATTGATAAACCAATAAATCTTTAGTGGCCTTGATAATTAAGCTGTCAGGCCTGCTTGTTACTGACAACCTTTTCCCTCTGGTGCTTCTGCCTCCGTGTTTACTCAAGCCACGCATTGCCTCCCTGCCCCAGCAGTGCACTATATTGGCTAACCATACAGTACATAGGCCACACACTTGTTTCATGTCAGCTCAATCAAATAGGTTAATACAGTGGGGAGAACAAGTATTTGATACACTGCCGATTTTGCAGGTTTTCCTACTTACAAAGCATGTAGAGGTCTGTCATTTTTATCATAGGTACACCTCAACTGTGAGAGATGGAATCTAAAACAAAAATCCAAAAAATCACATTGTATGATTTTTAAGTAATGAATTTGCATTTTATTGCATGACATAAGTATTTGATCACCTACCAACCAGTAAGAATTCCGGCTCTCACAGACCTGTTAGTTTTTCTTTAAGAAGCCCTCCTGTTCTCCACTCATTACCTGTATTAACTGCACCTGTTTGAACTCGTTACCTGTGTAAAAGACACTTGTCCACACACTCAATCAAACAGACTCCAACCTCTCCACAATGGCCAAGACCAGAGAGCTGTGTAAGGACATCAGGGATAAAATTGTAGACCTGCACAAGGCTGGCATGGGCTACAGGACAATAGGCAAGCAGCTTGGTGAGAAGGCAACAACTGTTGGCGCAATTATTAGAAAATTGAAGAAGTTCAAGATGACGGTCAATCACACTCGGTCTGGGGCTCCATGCAAGATCTCACCACGTGGGGCATCAATGATCATGAGGAAGGTGAGGGATCAGCCCAGAACTACACGGCAGGACCTGGTCAATGACCTGAAGAGAGCTGGGACCACAGTCTCAAAGAAAACCATTAGTAACACACTACGCCGTCATGGATTAAAATCCTGCATGGCACGCAAGGTCCCCCTGCTCAAGCCAGCACATGTCCAGGCCCGTCTGCAGCTTGCCAATGACCATCTGGATGATCCAGAGGAGGAATGGGAGAAGGTCATGTGGTCTGATGAGACAAAAATAGAGCTTTTTGGTCTAAACTCCACTCGCCATGTTTGGAGGAAGAAGAAGGATGAGTACAACCGCAAGAACACCATCCCAACCGTGAAGCATGGAGCTGGAAACATCATTCTTTGGGGATGCTTTTCTGCAAAGGGGACAGGACGACTGCACCGTATTGAGGGGAGGATGGATGGGGCCATGTATCGCGAGATCTTGGCCAACAACCTCCTTCCCTTAGTAAGAGCATTGAAGATGGGTCGTGGCTGGGTCTTCCAGCAAGACAACGAATCGAAACACACAGCCAGGGCAACTAAGGAGTGGCTCCGTAAGAAGCATCTCAAGGTCCTGGAGTGGCCTAGCCAGTCTCCAGACCTGAACCCAATAGAAAATCTTTGGAGAGAGCTGAAAGTCTGTATTGCCCAGCGACAGACCCGAAACCTGAAGGATCTGGAGAAGGTCTGTATGGAGGAGTGGGCCAAAATCCCTGCTGCAGTGTGTGCAAACCTGGTCAAGACCTACAGGAAACGTATGATCTCTGTAATTGCAAACAAAGGTTTCTGTACCAAATATTAAGTTCTGCTTTTCTGATGTATCAAATACTTATGTCATGCAATAAAATGCAAATGAATTACTTAAAAATCATACGATGTGATTTTCTGGATTTTTGTTTTAGATTCCGCCTCTCACAGTTGAAGTGTACCTATGATAAAAATTACAGACCTCTACATGCTTTGTAAGTAGGAAAACCTGCAAAATCGGCAGTGTATCAAATACTTGTTCTCCCCACTGTATATCGTCACCAGCATGCATTTAACCTCGTCCAGCAACACCCCCCCCTCTACTCTGCATGTTGACATGGATTGGGAATCCCTGTTTTCTGGCTGTGTAGTGTAGTAGTCCCTGGTAGGGCAGGGCTGTATCTAGCGCTATACTGTTCCCCTCCTGAGGACATAAGAGCATGTTGGAACAGAGCCCTGTGGCGAGTGTATATCCTCTCCCCTCAGAGCACTCTCAGCAACTCCCTCTCAGCACGGGTGGCAATAGTCCAGAAATGGGGAGGGATAAGGGAGTCTCCCCCCTCCTTAAAATAGTGATGATACTGAGATTGTACTGTAGGCATTTTTGTTTTTTTCTGTTTCCTGTGTTTGATCTTAAATACTCCCCCCTCCTTCCACTCCCCAGTGTTGTGCTATGTAGATTGTGTTTTGTGTAACATCAGATTTGTATTGTTTCCCTTTGTGAAGAATATAATGCAAGTGTTGAATAGCTAATTAGATAGGGGTTGAATAGACTATGATCTCAGAGATTCAGCTTATAACCAGTCAAACATGGTCCAAGTAGAATCAACTAGGCATAACCCCTCTAGTGTCTCCACCTTGACCATATGTCAATTTATGTATTTATGTATCTGTTGTGTTGTGCTCTGTTGTGATGTGTTGTGTTGTGATGTGCTGTGTTGTGCTGTGTTGTGCTGTGTTGTGCTCTGTTGTGATGTGTTGTGCTGTGTTGTGATGTGTTGTGTTGTGTTCAGACCACAGGGCTTGTGGGGTTCCCGGTGAGTTCAGAGTGTGCTCTGCTTTGGTGACCACAGACAGACAGACAGACTGACAGACAAGCAGCCACAGTGTAGTTTTACAGTGCTGAGTGGAAGCAGCTGGTCTCTCCCTCCTGCTTTCTGTAAACACCCAACATCCGCTTTAATCACACCCGGCCCTCAGCCCCCAGTTCTCAGCCATCTCAGACCTCAGCCCCCTCAGCCCAATGCCAGCGGTGAGCTCACCATCATTCCCCCAAATCCTCCTGCCCCTCCACTCTGTGTCTGGTCTGGGGCATACGTCCCTCCACCCCAGTCATCGTCTCCCCATCCAGCTCGTTCACGTCCAGTCCAGACCAGCCAGACACACAGAGAGGGAACGTGCTTAAACTACAGTACACTGACTTTGGTACATGTTGGCAGCAGTGAGCATTGTCTAAAGCGACAGGCTGTAGTGCACATTGAGGAACTAAGGAAGCTGCAGTGGCCTGTGCCTGTGTGTGTGACTGTGTGTGTGTCTCACTCACTGTGAGGTATGACTAGCTACATGGAGGGGTCTCAGGGATGTTAGCCACTCAGATGGCTCGGTTGACGACCCCTCCTTGGGCACAGGGGGCACTCTCTTGGGGGAGGTATCAGAGACAATCCCTGTCTAGCCCTGGATTCTGGATCTTCCCTGACTGGATGCCCCCATTCCACACACGCCACATGCAAACACATGCTCCTTCTAAATGGCAGAGCAATCCAACTCGCCACCTATGGCGTGCCCTCTCTCCCATCCAGGCTTGATATGGAAAGTACATGCATATGTATTCATATTGCTCTGGGTGTCATGGCCAGCAGCAAAATCATTGAGAGGCATCTATTCCTCCACAGTGGAACCTAATTACACCTCGCCTTTATTAGTGAGAGGAGAAGGTACTGTACATTCGTTCAGGAGTCTTTTTGTTGTTTTTGTGCATTTCATATCTAATTCCCTCCTTTTAATGTCAGCCGTGTCTTGCATTCCCATTTGATTGTAGCCCCCCACCCCAACACAGGATACATCTAGCTGTGCTATTAAGAAACAGGAATAATGGAGTTATTTGCATAGCAACATAGCATGACCATGTCCACTAGCTGTGTTGTGTAACTTTATGTGTTAATCATCATTACATGTGATGATTTATGTAAGGTATATTTATATAATGGATAATAAGGTTAGGAGGCCAGGGTGTTGGGTGTTGATGATGATGAAGATGACAGTGGTGAAGATGAAGGTGCATAGCCTACAGTAGGAGGGGAGATATATAATGATAACATACTGGAATCTCCTGTATCATCAAAGTGTTGTTGGGTAGATTCTACATGGAGGTTTATTATTATTATTAGACTCAGAGAGAGTAGGACTGGGACTGGCAGGGTGAGTAGAGGGTTAGTTACTCTAGTGAGATCTCTTGGTGCTGGGAGGAGCTCTAATCGTCTTTGTCAACCTCCTGCCGGGATGTCAGGACTCATATAGGTGCTCATGGCATTACAGAGGAACAGGAAGACATCAGCGGGGTGCGATGCCTGCCGCTGATGATGGCGATGTGTTCCCACACACGGGCGCCTGCCCGCGGCGGGCAGAGAGAGCAAGGCAGCATCAACGTGCATGGCCCCCGCAACACGTAACCTCTTGTCGGTCGGAACCGGCGGTGGCGGTGCGAACGCCAATTACTTTAGAGGGGAGGCAAAGGAACGGGCGAGGGAGGGTGTGAGCGGCTGCCCTGTGTGTGTTCTGTGGTTCTCTGTGCCCTCTGTCACCGCCACTCAGTGGTTCCGCCAGCCCAGTGGACAATGGAGGGAGGCAGTGTTTCCATGGCTGATCAGTTCAGGGCATTGCCAGCCACAGCACACTCCCCTGTTCTTGGTCCTTTATCCCCTGGTTACTGTTTATCTCAAACACAATATCTAATACATTTTACTGATCCAAACCTACGTATGAATTCAAAAAATACTAATATGTAAGAAAATGAACAATGTATTGAGAAGCCAGCCCGTGTTGTGAATCAAAATGGTGGTGGATATTTCCACTGGACTTGTACTGGAGGATATTGCTGTTCTCAGCAGAGTGGTCTGTAAACAGTGTTTGTTGATATTAGTATATTGCCAGATTCATCACACAGCAGCTCCAATCCTCCTGAGCATCCTTACCCAGCTCCCCACCATCCAAACATTGTCAATCCTACTACAGTGGGGGAAAAAGTATTTAGTCAGCCACCAATTGTGCAAGTTCTCCCACTTAAAAAGATGAGGTCCTCTGTAGCTCAGCTGGTAGAGCATGGCGCTTGTAACGCCAGGGTAGTGGGTTCGATCCCCGGGACCACCCATAAGTAAAAATGTATGCACACATGACTGTAAGTCGCTTTGGATAAAAGCGTCTGCTAAATGGTATATTATTATTATTATTATTATTATTATGAGAGAGGCCTGTAATTTTCATCATAGGTACACGTCAACTATGACAGACAAAATTAGATTTTTTTTTCCAGAAAATCACATTGTAGGATTTTTTATGAATTTATTTGCAAATTATGGTGGAAAATAAGTATTTGGTCAATAACAAAAGTTTCTCAATACTTTGTTATATACCCTTTGTTGGCAATGACACAGGTCAAACGTTTTCTGTAAGTCTTCACAAGGTTTTCACACACTGTTGCTGGTATTTTGGCCCATTCCTCCATGCAGATCTCCTCTAGAGCAGTGATGTTTTGGGGCTGTCGCTGGGCAACACGGACTTTCAACTCCCTCCAAAGATTTTATATGGGGTTGAGATCTGGAGACTTGCTAGACCACTCCAGGACCTTGAAATGCTTCTTACGAAGCCACTCCTTCGTTGCCCGGGCGGTGTGTTTGGGATCATTGTCATGCTGAAAGACCCAGCCACGTTTCATCTTCAATGCCCTTGCTGATGGAAGGAGGTTTTCACTCAAAATCTCACGATACATGGCCCCATTCATTCTTTCCTTTACACGGATCAGTCGTCCTGGTCCCTTTGCAGAAAAACAGCCCCAAAGCATGATGTTTCCACCCCCATGCTTCACAGTAGGTATGGTGTTCTTTGGATGCAACTCAGCATTCTTTGTCCTCCAAACACGACGAGTTGAGTTTTGACCAAAAAGTTATATTTTGGTTTCATCTGACCGTATGACATTCTCCCAATCCTCTTCTGGATCATCCAAATGCACTCTAGCAAACTTCAGACGGGCCTGGACATGTACTGGCTTAAGCAGGGGGACACGTCTGGCACTGCAGGATTTGAGTCCCTGGCGGCGTAGTGTGTTACTGATGGTAGGCTTTGTTACTTTGGTCCCAGCTCTCTGCAGGTCATTCACTAGGTCCCCCCGTGTGGTTCTGGGATTTTTGCTCACCGTTCTTGTGATCATTTTGACCCCACGGGGTGAGATCTTGCGTGGAGCCCCAGATCGAGGGAGATTATCAGTGGTCTTGTATGTCTTCCATTTCCTAATAATTGCTCCCACAGTTGATTTCTTCAAACCAAGCTGCTTACCTATTGCAGATTCAGTCTTCCCAGCCTGGTGCAGGTCTACAATTTTGTTTCTGGTGTCCTTTGACAGCTCTTTGGTCTTGGCCATAGTGGAGTTTGGAGTGTGACTGTTTGAGGTTGTGGACAGGTGTCTTTTATACTGATAACAAGTTCAAACAGGTGCCATTAATACAGGTAACGAGTGGAGGACAGAGGAGCCTCTTAAAGAAGAAGTTACAGGTCTGTGAGAGCCAGAAATCCTGCTTGTTTGTAGGTGACAAAATACTTATTTTCCACCATAATTTGCAAATAAATTCATTAAAAATCCTACAATGTGATTTTCTGGATTTCTTTTCTCTATTTGTCTGTCATAGTTGACGTGTACCTATGATGAAAATTACAGGCCTCTCTCATCTTTTTAAGTGGGAGAACTAGCACAATTGGTGGCTGACTAAATACTTTTTTCCCCACTGTATATGCTGACTCTGGATGGAATAAAACCTATTAAAATAGTGTATTATTATGACCAACTTATACACTGAATCAACATCATAACAATGCAAGTGCATACACTACATTCCTTGTACGATTGTACCTTGAATGAAATGAGAAAATCTGAGTCAGTTTTACACAGGAACAGCTCTGTAATTGTCTATAGGGACATGCAAACTAATACTGTAAAAAGGAGCCATATATTATTGTTTTACACAGACATTGTTGTAAGAGCTAATGTACAGATGTAGGATCTTAATTTGAGCCAGTTTGCTACAGCAGGAAAAAAGTCCTGCAGCAACAGAAAATGTGAATTATTATGTGGATTATAATTCATTTACATGTTTGTAGGTGTTGATACATTTTTCATTAGGGCAAATCAAGTCTGACATTTCTAAGTGGAAATGTCAACATTAGAAGCCTTTTAAAAACTACATCTGTAGAGCCCTTAATGAAATAAATCCTCCATCTATTTGTTTCCAGGGATGATGATGACATTAACGATGTGGCGTCCATGGCGGGGGTGAACCTGACTGAAGAGAGCGCTCGTATCCTGGCCACCAACTCTGAGCTGGTGGGAACACACATCCGCTCCTGTAAAGATGAGGCCTTCCTTCCCCCGGGCCTGTTACACAGGCGCATCCTGGAGACAGGTACGGACAGTACACTACTACAGTACATTATAGTACACGATGACACCCTCACTAGAGAAACCTCTAAATACTACCCATATAGTGTATGATAATGAGGCCTTGTTCACAGCAATAGAACAATAGAAGTTGCATACACAGTAAGTCTTTAAAGTCATTAAATTATAGAGAATTGAAGTGGAGTCATGTACTGTATCATTGTCTTCACGGTTAGCATTATCGCCAGTTCCATAATAACAATTCCATAATCATAATCATCAAGTGTTGCCAATGACGCTGATCTTCATTTTTATCATAGTGATTATTATCTTCAGATTTATCTTGAATTTATTCATTTGCTTCTGAACATGTGTACCAAACAGAATCATGTTCCTTCAAACTTGTGCTGGTTTAGAAAATATAGGCCAGACCCCTGTCTGTGTGTGTGATGAAATCTATCTGTTAGCGTTGTGTTTTCTTTCATTCTCCTTGTTGTTTCTGCATCTGTAGTGTCATCACTAAAGACAGACAGTTTGATTTACTTCCCCTGATGGGATGTTGCAGGCCAGGTCGGAGCAGACCCTCCTTTCTGGACTCCCTCATTTTAAACTTGGTGCACTAAACAGTTCTTTCACCTCCTTTAATGAATTCTTCAGTGGCTGTCTGAACTTACTAGACCCCAGGCCCTGACATAAATACTTTATAGGGCTGTCTTTTGAAGGCTGCTTGTCAGATTGTCCTGTGGACTGAAGGAAGAGAGTTCAGAGTTACAAGACTTGATTTTGTTCTTCTTCTGTCTTTTGATTGGAGCTCCACATACAGATACTGTCCTATTTGCGAATGTGAGTTGACACACGGACCAGTGGAATCAGCCTCTGTTTATATTAGAATTTATTTGAGGGTTTACCATGTGATAGACTAGTATCTACAATGTAGTGGCCTCTTGTTAGGCATATTCAATGGTGGCACTGGTAAATGGCACTTTGTTACACTTCAGGCCTTTTTGCACTGTGTCGGAAATGTCTAAGCCTAATGTGTGAAAGTGCAATTCAATAATATTACCATAAACAACTAAGTCTTGAATACACGTTGCATTAAAAATCACACAGTAGAATAGAATTCAAACACAACGGGGAGTTTTAGTGCTTAGACGTTTCTTCTTGTTTTACCTCAATTAAGTATCCAAGGTGACGGTGGCAATGAGGCCCAGAGGTCATGTGCTGTTATACGGTACCTTGGTGAGGTTGTTATCCCGTCGCCTTGGGGAAGAGGGGGTTAAAAATGTAAATCTTGCTCTGGGGGCTTGGTGCTGTGCGGGGGTGGGTGGGTGGGAGGCCATGGCGCCCCCTGCTGGGGAAGTGGCACTTGGGCGGCTTTGTTGTGTCAGTGATGGGCTGTGGAGAACTCTCAGCTGGCAGCAGAACCAAGGGAGGCTCCCCAGCCTGCCAACTCGGCTCAATCAGAGGCTAGTGGGGACGTGGTCCTCCTCACACAATGGTACACAGCCCTGACTCACCCCTCTGCTTCATGCTGCCTTCTCTGCTCTCTGCTGCCTCCACTGGACAGGGAGATGTACAGCGGGGCAGGGTAGATTCAGACCCAGTGAGGACCAGGGAACCCTGTGTCTTTCAGAATGTCCACACAGATTGGGAGGAGAGGAGCTTGTTTCTCTCTCCCTGTTTCTTTCATTCATTCTTTCTTTCTTTCTCATTTTTTCTCTTTCTGTCTTCCCATATCTCTCTCTCCTCTCACCCCCCTCCTCTCTTTCTATCTCTCTTCTCTCTCCAAATCATTCTTCAGGCTTGTCCTTGAGCCGTGGGCCAGTTTCATTTGTGAAACTGCAAACAGCAACTCCCTCCTGACTCCCAGGGCCTAGAACATACGCACAGCTGGAGTTCTCTAGAATAGCCTCTCAAAGTAAATGATAGTGCACTGGTACCTCAGAGGTCCAATTCTGCAGAGACACATACACAAGCACGCAACTCCAAAGAGACTCACTCGTGTTCAGTGCAGAAAGTTCACTTTTCTCTTTTTAAGGGCAGATGAGATGACAATAGTAAAAAATAAAGCCTGTTAAGGTGGTTGGAAACGAACACTAAAGCAATTCAATGCTGTTTAGACTCTCCTATAGTCCTAAGCCAGGTGCTGGTGTGGACTACGTTACAAATTGAGGAATGTATTTCTTTCATAGAGAACTTGGCTTTCTTTGTCTCGGTCCCTTAAAGATCTAATTTTGTAGGAGAGTGGAAGCCTTTAGTATTTTACCTTTTGACATCGCTTACGACCCAGAGAAAATGTTTTTGTATTTTCACACTAATTATCAGGCTTATACGGATCTCGATCCTTTCAAGATGTTAGACCGGGAAAAGGTGTATGTACAGTACGGCTGATTTAAATAATTGGTGTCGTTTACTTAAAAGTGTACCAGAGAGAACATTCTGCATATTAAAAAGGAAGAAAAACAGATCCTAACCTCCTAAACTCTGTCCTCTGAATTATGACATCAGAAACTGTTTACTGCCAGGAAACTAGTCTAAATAAAATTATCATTTAAAGTTAAGGTTGGCCAATGTTGTTTACAGCTACACACGAAAGACTGCAGAGTAAGAGCCTGGTAATTCATACTTGGATACTATTCTGAACATGGCACTAGAACTGTGAAACGTCTAGAAAGAGATTCATCATATGAAACGAATACCTTTTTCACACTATTGTCCTGACCTAAACCAAACTGTCCTGGTTCAGATGTTTTTCTTTGTCCTTTTTAACATGGTTCCAGCAACTATGGTGGATGTGTAACCAGGCCAGCTCATTACAGCTTGGTTTGGTTCGGCTCAGCTTGGTTCAGTAGTATGAAAAGCCTTTTCGGACTAGGATTTGGGGAGATCAGCGTATATTAATGTTGGAGTCCTTCTGTCTGTGTGTGACCCTCAGCTAAGAGGTTTGGAGTGTCAGAGGTACCTTTGGAGGCTGTCACCTTCATCTCCCACGCCACCCAGTCCCGACTTCGCACTGTGCTAGAGAAGGTCTCCTCCATCGCACAGCACAGGATGGATGGCTGTAAAGTAAGTAGTCGTGCCAGAGACAGACATACCTATGAGGAGGTGGGCGCTTTTTACACTTAAGTGATAAACACGATAGCATAGTTTCCACAGAAACATATTTTTCAAAACTTTGAAAAATACCTGATAGATCTTTTTCAGGCCTCTGTCTGACACACCAACATTGGTGACATAAACATTTAGCCTTGAATATAGCAATGTAACCACATTTAATTGGTTTACAATAAAGTCAATTCAATTCTGCTCCTTGTAAAAGAATGAAAGCAAAAAACATAGCAACTTTGAAAAGCTGTTTTCCTGTGTGTATGTGAGGCAGAGGAGCGGTGGGGTGGTGGTGCTACAGCTGTCCCTGTCTTGTTTTGCCTTTTTTGCGGTTTGTAAATGAGGCGTGTTAAAAGCGTGAAGTCTCCTCGTCTCTGTGAAGCCACTCTGTTGACATCAGCGAAAAAACCAACCGGGCGGGCGGCCTGGAAGAGAGCGCACGACTGAGTTACGGAAGAGGAGAGGAGTGCAGGCTCAGCTCTGAACAAAGGCGGGAGGAAGGATGAGAGAGTGGTGACAAGCCCTCAGATGTCACTCCACTCTGTGCTCTGCTCTGCACCCAGCTCCTCACATCGCCACAGAGAGAGAGATAGAGTGAGAGAAACTGATAAAGGGTGTTGGGGGAGAACAGAGAGACAGACAACACACAGGGAATAAACAATTGTCATATTAACTTTTTGATGACCCACAAACTTTGTTTTCCTTCTGAAACTTGTCTCATCTTCCCGTCTCCCAAGTGCAGCACAACATATTTAACACAACGAGAAGCGGTGATGCATGTAAACAAAGAAAAGTTGTGATTAGTTATCCAAACTGGTGGTTGAGCGAGACGAGGTGTCGAAAGTTGGAATAGTATGTTTATCCAAACGTGTGGTTAATATGAGATCTTCTAAGGATCTTAAGTTATTTTACATCCACACTCGCTCTCTCTCTCTCTTTCTCCCCCTCTGTCTCTGCAGGATGAGGAATGGTATGAGCAGTCGGCAGACGTGCGGTCGCAGCTAAAGTTCTTTGAGCAGCTGGAGAGGATCGAGAAGCAGAGGAAGGATGAACAGGAGAGAGAGATCCTACTGAAAGCAGCTAAAGTAAGTCCTAGTCACCTTCTTGTTATAAAGACATATATCCCTTTTAGTTACAACCACACAGTCAAGGAAGTGTTTTCACATTCAAACCTGATCTTTAGCCCAATTTAGCAATACCCTGAAATCTTACCAGTTTCAGTTAGCCCATTTCCAATCCTGCCCAATGCACCATGAAGGCCAGTGTAGGGACTGTAGCTCTGTTGCTGTGGTGTGGGTTACTAGTGTGTAAGGTAGTGTGTAAGGTAGTGTGTAAGGTAGTGTGTAAGGTAGTGTGTAGCTGTGCTGTTGTGTGTGTTACTAGTGTGTAAGGTAGTGTGTAAGGTAGTGTGTAGCTGTGCTGTTGTTTGTGTTACTAGTGTGTAAGGTAGTGTGTAGCTGTGTTGTGGTGTGTGTTCCTTGTCAGTGTCTAGGGCAGTGTGTTGTGTTCTCTGTTCCTGCCCAGGCCCAAGCTAACAGATGAAACCGAGTGCGCCCTCCGTAGAGTGACCTCAGTGTGTCCTCCCGTCCCTCCCACCCCCTCGCTCTAGGGCTCCTTTGTCCTCTCATTGTCCCCAAACACAACAAGCAGAGGAACCACTGTGGACCTCTATACACTCCTCTGATCTGATCCTCCTCACATACCCCCTGACACGCCCAGAGCTAAGAGCGTGTCGTTTCAGCCATCTCAGTACTCAGGAGAACCAGCTTCAACAGTAGTGGGCTGGGGAGCCTCAGAGAGCCTTACAGAGTCTCAGAACGGATGACTTGCATCTAGGCAGTCTCTGCACACTCATGTGTGTCAATCCATTCACACTCTGGTCTAAACACTTCTTGCACACACTTAACTTGTATAAGATTGTAAAATGACTTGTATAAGTTCTCACATACTTCATACAATCTATCAAAGAAGACAAGTACATAATTCATTAGACATACAGTATGATGCAAAGGTTGAAATACTGTCACCACCAATAGAATGTGTTTTGAAGTGAAATGCCCACGGTGAAACATTAGAGAGAAGCTTGGTTAATTTAATACATTATCGGGACCATGTCCCATAGTTGATTGCATTACCACCTCGCCGTGTTAACAGCATTGTCATGCAGGACATTAGAAGCAGTCAGACTGATGAACACTGACCTGCCTTCCCTCTGTTAGAGTTGGTAGGAAACTACTGCCGACAGCAAAGCTGTTAAGCACCAAGCTTTATTTTGTTATTTTGAAAAATATGTCATTTACATTGACATTTAGTCATTTAGCAGACGCTCTTATCCAGAGCGACTTACAGTTAGTGAATACATTTTTTTTTTTTTATACTGGCCCCCCGTGGGAATCGAACCCACAACCCTGGCATTGCAAACGCAATGCTCTATCAACTGAGCTACATCCCTGCTGGCCATTCCCTCCCCTACCCTGGACCAATTGTGCGCCGCCCATGAGTCTCCCGGTCGCGGCCGGCTGCGACAGAGCCTGGATTCGAACCAGGATCTCTAGTGGCACAGTTAGCACTGCGATGCAGTGCCTTAGACCACTGCGCCACTCAGGAGGCTAGCGGCCTAACTATACGTGTCTTTAGAAGGACTATATGACAATACGTTTTACTGGACATCAGTTTATCACACCTAAAAAAATCTAACTAATATGCAATATGTGTTGTCTGGGCTCAATATTATGTCATAGGATGGTTTTGTGGCATATTAATTAATCTGACGCTTGTCTTGTCTAATAAATCCCATTGTGATCCCATTTTCACTATACACCTCCTACAGTATATTTCTGTGTCTACCTGCTGTATTCAAACAGTAGTGCAGGTAGATCCAGCATCCAGCCACTGTACTGTTATGCACCCTTTGTTATCTCCTGTCCCCTTCCCTTTCTAGAGAGAGAGCTCATAATGAGCTGACAGAGGAGATGTAAAGCATGTCAGTGGCACCATGGCCCTTTGTAAACAGTCCATCTGTGTCCCTGTTTTCTCCCCCCAGACTGGCTCCCTTTATAATTTGACCTCTTAAATAAGAACCTACTAAAATAATCACCTCCTCCACTCCCACTCCTCCGTCCATTTAAAATATGACTCAAGTCTTCAGGGATGCTCCGGCCGACTGGAGGGCAAATGCATTAGTTTTAGTTGAGATACCGACCAGTAGGTGAAACGCCTGATATATTTAAAGCCAATTAGCAAGGAGTAGGGCAAGACGACTGCCTCTGTTCATGAGATAGTGAGGGAAGGAGGGAGGGAGGGAGGGAGGGAGGGAGGGAGCCAGGGCACGGGTAGCTACACTCTTGCTTTCCAGCACCACTGAAGGCAAATAGCGTTTGATTGCTTATAGTAGAAGAGCATCACATTCAGAGATATTAATGAAGTAGTCTCTAACACCACCGGGATGACCATGCTCTTAGAGAGCCAATGTTAAAGACACATTGGACCGTTACTAGTCATATCCCTAACCTTCATTCAAGCTAAATGAATTGATGCTAGTTAAACAGGAAGTACATTTTTTATAGAATTATTCCCATTGCTATGGCACTGTTGGCTGCCTGTATTACCATAGCATAGACGAAGACCTACGGGTCAAAACGTTGTACAATAAATCTGCGAGAGCATTCAACAGTGTATCTATCTTTCTTTCATAGATTGATAGGAAATGTACATAGCCTCTCTGATAGCTACAGTAGGCTAGTACTGTGATAGTGTGGTGATCTGGCAGGGTGCCACTAACAGTGAGCCTTTAGAAGAGTCCCTGTATGGTTAAATAGAAGCCCTGTGGTTAACATCTCACACAGACAGGTACAAGCAGCACAGGCAGCTCAGCTCTCACTGACTAATTACAGTGGAGCTCCAGTACTGTGGACTCTGGTCCTGACTCTACAGAGATACGCATACACACACACACACACACACAAACACACACGCAGCAGTGGCACCGGAAACAAAAGAGGGACAGACAGACAGAGTGCCAGTGCCTGTGACTTTCTGAGTTTGAGCACATTCTCCCAGCCCTGTGTGCTCTGCTGGCTCGCACAGAATTTTTAATAACCTCCTTTGATTAGAATCTCCCTCCAGCAGCTTATTTACGGCGGGATTTGGCGCAGGTTTAAAGGGCACTGGCCCCAGGCGCTCAATTGCACTTCTATGAATCCGAATACGATGTCCTTGACACCTTGTATCCTGTTCCCATTTTGTACTATTTTTGTGCTGGCTGCAACAGATGAGGGGGTCCTTAAACCAGCTGTTAACCTGTGTCCCCCCCCCCCCCCCCCTCCTTAACTCTGCAGAGTCGCTCCAGGCAAGAGGACCCAGAGCAGGCTCGGCTGAAACAGAAAGCTAAGGAGGTAAGCGCTGTGCTGGAGATCATTACCCTTGACATTTTCCCAAGACTTCAACATATAAATGTTTCATGCCTCGCTACATATGTAATTCCATTTAAAGGTCTGACTTAAAAAGTTGTAGGAATTATTTGTGCTGATTGATGTCCGCCTCGTTTGGAAAAGTGGTTTCTATAGAACAGAGACACCACACCAAATATCCTATTTTCTCCTCTCTCTCTCTTTTCTGGCTCCCGATAACATTTTGGAGACTGCTGTTCATTGTGCATGGCTCTTTCAAAGAGATAGATTGGGGGAGCCTATTGGTGTTGTGAGTACAGGTTTCATATTCACCATAGCACTTTCCGTAGAGCCATTTGCATTGTAAAGGCTGATAGAAATAGGTTTACTGTCCCAGTTATATATACATTTTAGTTCAAAACAATGAAATGGCTTTGGCACTGTAGGTGCACAAATGGGAAATATCGAAAATAAAGTAGGAAGCGACTGTGCTTATTTGTTAAATTGAGTTGTTTTAGTCCCCCAATTTTATAAATAAATAAAAACGTATATATGGTGATCATGTGACTCCCCAGTGGATAAAAAAAATAAAAGTAGACCACTCTTCTTCTTTGCGGTTTGTTAACTTAGTTAAATAGTTTGGAGACGCTGAAAGTTGGTATGTGTTTATGTTAATCGAAACCTGATGTACTGAAGTATGTTGAAACCAGAAGAGCAAATAATGACTTGTGATTATTGAAAGGAAGAGTAGGAGAATCAACACTGTACACCTGCAGTGTCTTCAGAAAGTATTCATACCCCTTGACTTATTCCACATTTTGTTCTTACAGCCTGAATTCAAAATGGATTAAATAGATTTTTTTTCTCATCCATCTACACACAATACCCAATAATAACACACAATACACAATACCCAATGCAAATTTATTGAAAATTAAATACAGAAATATGTCATTTACATAAGTATTCACACCCATGAGTCAATACATTGTAGAAGCACCTTTCGCAGCGATTACAGCTGTGAGTCTTTCTGGGGAAGTCTCTAAGAGCTTTCCACACCTGGATTGTGCAACATTTTCTCATTATTATTTTCAAAATTCTTCAAGCTCTGTCAAATTGGTTATCGATCATTGCTAGAGAACCATTTTCAAGTCTTGCCATATATTTTCAAGTTTATTTAAGTCAAAACTTTAACTCGGCCACTCATTCACTGTCTTATTGGTAAGCAACTCTAGTGTATATTTGGCCTTGTGTTTTACATTATTGGCCTGCTGAAAGGTGAATTCGTCTCCCAGTGTTTGGTGGAAAGCAAACTGAAGCAGGTTTTCTCCTAGGATGTTGCCTGTGCTTAACTCCATTTCATTTTCTTTCAAAAGTTAGTTGAATTTCCAATGTTTTATCACTATGCTTTCAACCATCTAAAAACACAAGCAAATTCCAATGGAAAAACTTATTTTTGGTTTAGTTGTTAGCCAAATGTACAGTATATCACTGCGCTTTCAACCATTTAAAACCACAGCAAAGTTCAAAAGGGAATACAATGTCAGATATTTTGTTTTGTATTAATATAACAGATGAATGTGTTATCACTGTGCTTCATTTAATAGCAGAACCAACCGACATGGACTGCAGTTGAGATTACATAAAACATGGTGCAAGTGATCAATGCCGTTTGAGATGTTGCGCAGATTATTACAGCAATTGTAAAGATCTCCACAAACCTGTGACGACATATGCATGCCATGCTATTTTCAGGTCTTGCCATAGATTTTCAAGTAGATTTAAGTCAAAACATTAACTCGGCCACTCATTCACTGTCGTCTTGGTAAGCACCTCCAGTGTAGATTTGGCCTTGTGTTTAGGTTATTGTCCTGCTGAAAGGTGAATTCATCTCCCAGTGTCTGGTGGAAAGCAGACTGAACCAGGTTTTTCTCTAGGATTTTGCCTGTGCTTAGCGCCATTTCATTTATTTTTTGTCCTGAAAAACTCACCAGTCTTTAACCATTACGAACATACCCATAAAATGATGCAGCCACCACTATGCTTGAAAATATGGAGAGTGGTACTCAGAAATGTGTTGTATTGGATTTGCCCCAAACATAACATTTTGTATTCAGGACAAAAAGTTAATTGCTTTGCCACATTTTTTGCAGTATTACTTTAGTGCCTTGTTGCAAACAGGATGCATGTTTTGGAATATTTGTATTATGTACAGGCTTCCTTCTTTTCACTCTGTCAATTAGGTTAGTATTGAGGAGTAACTACAATGTTGTTGATTCATCCTCAGCTTTCTCCTATCACAGACATTAAACTCTGTAACTGTTTTAAAGTCACCATTTGCCTCATGGTGAAATCCCTGATTGGTTTCCTTCCTCTCTGGCAACTGAGTTAGGAAGGAAGCCTGTATCTTTGTAGTGACTGGGTGTATTGATACACCATCCAAAGTGTAATTAATAACTTCACCATGCTCAAAGGGATATTCAATGTCTGCTTTTTTTAATTTTTTTTGTTTCTTTGCTAGGCATTGGAAAACCTCCCTGGTCTTTGTGGTTGAATCTGTGTATGAAATGCACCGCTTGACTGAGGGACCTTACAGATAATTATAAGTGTGAGGTACAGAGATGAGGTAGTCATTCCAAAATCATGTTAAACACTATTATTGCACAAAGAGTGAGTCCATGCAATGTTTACTCCTGAATTTATTTAGGCTTGCCATAACGAAAGGGTTGAATACTTATTGACTCAAGACATTTCAGCTTTTTATTTAAAATTAATTTGTAAAAGATTGTGAAAACATAATTACACTTTCACATTATTATTATTATGGGGTATCGTGTGTAGGTCAGTGACCAAAAAAATCTCAATTTAATATATTTTAAATTTAGACTGTAACACAACAGAATCTGGAATAAGTCAAGGGGTGTGAATACTTTCTGAAGGCACGGTAGACCATGGTAGATCTCTAGCAACATAGATCTGCTTAGCCACATTCCAGTTCTATGTCCATACTGTATACCACTTAGTATGAAGCAATGTATTGGACATGTATTCCAAGTGGTATGCTATGGACATTAGAATGGTGATATTCTCTCCTCTCCACTCTACTCTCTGTAAAGAGATCTTACACTACCACGACACCAGTGTGAGGTGAAGTGATGCCTTTCCTTGGCTCTGTTCATTCGTTTAGAACCTTGAGACTAGATCTCAGCCTACCCATAAGCCCTAGCTGCATATGCAAATGAGGCAGTGTAATAGGCTGTGCTGCGATAGGTTCGCCCTGGGGCGGTGTGATCAAAGTGGATCTCCTCCCCGTTAAGTGGCAGGCCGCTCATCATCTGGATGGGGCCAGATTATCTCCTGAGAAAGAAACGCGGCACTCGCACGTTCTCATTTTCATTTTAGAATTTTAAGAAGGAGCAGAGGGGGGGGGGTTGAAACTGTTACTTTATGTAATGTTCAGTGCGACAGTCAGGGACAACACCACTACAGGGGGAGTATTTTTTCTAGGTTTTTTCATCCCCCTCTTCTCTCTTTTTTTGCTTAATGGCCGTAGTTTCTCAGTCCTGTGCCTCTCTGGTTTTCATCACCTGACTGGCTCAAGGGGACAGAGCTAGCTGTTTGTGTCACCGCGGTTACTGCAGAGGGAGTCTGTCGGTGGCGGCTCCTCGTTCAGCACATCTGCACAAATTTCATCAGGATAATGAGGCTGAGCTGCTCTTCCAGGCGACGGACGGACGGGTGGAGAATCCTGCCAACTCGCTCTCCGAAAATCATTTTCAATGACAGTGTTATATACCTGTTACAAGAAATGTGTGTTGAAATTGAGTTGGCGCATGATTTGTTTTTAAAGGCAGGTGTGGTGTATTGGGAGGGAGCAGTGAGGAGGTGTTGGGGAACTTTATTGAGGCGCTTACAGGTGAATTACATCCAGTCAGAGTGGGCTGATAGAGTTTGTATGATAGAGACACATACTCTGGTAGTGTGATGGCAGACTTGGCCACATGTGGCCTCTATCGGACCTCTCCAGTTTCCACCTCAACCTAATCCATCGCCCTGCCCCCCTCAGCCCCCCTCAGCCCTCAGTACCGCCCAGGCAGATAGCAAAATGCATAAAGCCAAACGTGTGTAGCGCCCCTGTTTCCTCCATTCAGAAACATTCGCCCAAAAGGTCAGATGGGCTATTTTAGAAATGCCCCCAGTGAAAATCAATGGCCAAAACAAGTATTCCTTTCTTGTTTGGTCTGGTCTGTGTGCTCTGTCTGAAATCCCACTGAGGCAGGAGGCGAGGCAGTGCCTAATCATCAGGTCCTCTCAGCACTGAGAGAGGGGTGGGGGGAGAGTGGACCAGGCCTACATACATCACAGTGTCAGACACACAGACACACTGCGGCCATAGATTCATCATCAGAACTCCGTCTGGAGGCAGGGAGAGGAGAGAGGAGATAGGAGAGAGGAGAGGTGAGGAGAGGGGAAGAATCTCTCTGGTCTAAACTCATCATCCCCAGGACCTCACATCCCACTGGGCACATCGTAATTTCAATGTGGATAACTTGGTAATATTTGGTTGAGACGTTGATCAATGAGATTACAACCTATATTCACCCACTCAAAAAGACAGCCAAAAGTTAGTTGAATTTCCAATGTGTTATCACTATGCTTTCAACCATCTAAAAGCACAACCAAATTCCAATGGAAAAACAATGTCTTATTTTTAGTTTTTAGTATATCACTGCGCTTTCAACCATTTAAAAGCACAGCAAAGTTCAAAAGGGAATACAATGTCAGATATTTTGTTTTGTATTAATCATTTACAACAGATTAATGTGTTATCACTGTGCTTCATCTAATAGCAGAACCAAACAACCTGGACTGCAGTTGAAATTACTTTAAAAAGACATGGTGCAAGTGATCAGTGCCGTTTGAGATGTTGCGCAGATTATTACAGCAACTGTAAAGATCTCCACAAACCTGCGACGACCTATGCATGCCATGCAATCTTGACCATGCATGCTTTTTATTAATACATAAGAAGACATTTTTAGTTACAGTAACCTCAAAATGTGGCCATGGATGTGTTCCTCATTTTAAAGTTTAATGTTACATTAGTTTGTAAGATAGCCTTATCTTTAGGCTATTTAATGTATTACAACAGTAATATTGAATTTTGTTTGATTGACAACGCAACCAAATATCAACATTTGGAGGAGATGTATCTACTGCTTGGGTAGTTCCATCTGTGCCACCGGCTTAATCCCATTCTTTAACTTTTATTTTTGGTTGAGTTGGAGACGTGAATCCAACATACTGTATCATTTGTTAACTTGTGGACAAGTTAATAGGCTAAATGTATTGTATTTCAGAAGGGATATTGAAATGTGTTTGGTTGTCATTGCAACTAAATATTAACATTTGAAGGAGATTTATCTTCTGCTTGGATAGTTCCATCTCTGTGCCACTGACGTAGTCTGGCTTTAATTCCAGTTTGTCTACAAATTAATAATTGATATGTTGGATTCACGTCTCCATCTCAACCAAAAATCAAAGTGAAAGAAAAGGACTAAATCAAATCAAACTTTAAATGTACTTTAAATAATAATAATAGTGGTGCAGTGGCGAGTGGCGCAGTGGTCTAAGGCACTGCATCGCAGTGCTAGCTGTGCCACTAGAGATCCTGGTTCGCATCCAGGCTCTGTCGTAGCCGGCTGCGACCAGGAGACCCATGGGACGGCGCACAATTGGCCCAGCGTCGTCCAGGGTAGGGGAGGGAAGGGCCGGCAGGGATGTAGCTCAGTTGGTAGAGCATGGTGTTTGCAACGCCTGGGTTGTGGGTTCGATTCCCACGGGGGGTATGAAAAAATTAATTACAAATAAAATTAAAATTAAAATTATTGGCCCAGCGTCGTCCAGGGTAGGGGAGGGGAGGGAAGGGCTGGCAGGGATGTAGCTCAGTTGGTAGAGCATGGTGTTTGCAACGCCAGTGTTGTGGGTTCGATTCCCACGGGGGGTATGAAAAAAATAATAATAATAAAAAAAAAAAAATATGCACTCACTAACTGTAAGTCGCTCTGGATAAGAGCGTCTGCTAAATGGCTAAAATGTAAAATGTAATAATAATAATAATAATATGCCATTTAGCAGACGCTTTTATCCAAAGTGACTTACAGTCATGTGTGCATACATTTTTACGTATGGATGGTCCCGGGGATCGAACCCACTACCCTGGCGTTACAAGCGCCATGCTCTACCCATGGGCGGCGCACAATTGGTCCAGCGTCGTCCAAGGTAGGGGAGGGTTTGGCCGGCAGGGATGTGGGTTTGTTTCCCACGGGGGGCCAGTATGAAAAAAATATATATATATATAAATATATATATATATATACATGTATGCATTCACTAACTGTAAGTCGCTCTGGATAAGAGCATCTGCTAAATGACTAAAATGTCTACCAATTGAGTCCTATTCTATAACTGATTTGGTCACATTTAATTTGCTCTGTTAATGACTTCGATAGCAACAGTGAATCGATTTTGTTTTTAAGTGGAGATCTCTCAACAATCATTCTCACGATAGCACATTGGTAATAGTCAGTGACAAATATCAAAGTTTATCAGTGCTGGGCTTGGTTAAAACCCTGGATGGGAGACCAAAGGGTACCTGTAGATAGATCAATTCTCCAGTAGGAGGTGCTACCCAGCCTATATTTTTCTGATAGTGGATATAACATTGAAGATCTGACGTAGTTTTAAAGGTACAAATTCAACATATTTTATACAAGATTTGTCTATGTTGCAATTTGGTTACCATAATAACATAATCCTGTGGTTGAAATTTTACCCTCAAAATAAGAGTTGATGACTTTTTTCAAATTCAATACATTTCCACGTAGATTCCAGGTCACAATACGTTGACAAATTAAGTTAAAACAATGTTGATTCAACCAGTTTGTTCCCAGTGGGATGGTTCTGGCTGTGAGAACACAACTGAGAGGTCGCTCAGCTCTTTAGCCTATGATTGGTTGGGAGGAGTCGGTCAAACGACTGTCAGCTGATTGGGGTAAATGGTTTCCCTAGAATTCGTTGCCTTTGTAAGGACAGGCTTGTTGGCCTTATCCTCCTAATTTCATTCTCGATCAAACCAGCTAAGAAATGCGAGTCATTGATGTTTCGGGCCATGGCTTCAGAATCTAATTTGTCGAAAACCATAAATAATGAATGGTAAATGTGTTATTGGAAAAGCCCAATTATATTTTATACACCACATGCAATGCCAAGGCTGAGCGCAAAGCTTTTTGCTTCAGGTTTCCCACTAAAAGAAACATTTAGATCATTGAAATATTTGGAAAATGGGTTACAGACTTATCACAGCTTGGTACAGCTACGATAAACTTCCTGGAAAAATAGGAATTGAAAGTGGTGAACTTTGGCATCGTCAGATGACATGTTGATGCGGAGGAATATCAGGGGATGGACAGTTGGACACAGAAGCCTGTCTTTTGTTCCTTCCTCAAACACACCTGATTTAAATAATCAACTAATCATGGTCTTCAGTCTGGACATGATTAGCTAAAGCAGGTGTGTTACTGCAGGGCTGGAATGAAAGCCTGCACATCCAATTGCTATCCAAGACTGGAGTTTGACATAATGATGATCCTCCACAAGAATTGAACATAGCCAGTTTATTTAGAGGCATATCACTATACAGTTTATGTGTCTTTGACTATAAGGACTGTCAGTGAGACTGTTGTTAAGACAGCTCTTGGTTGCTCTGAATGACAGCCCCATATCATCATCACGAGCAGGGCCGGTTCCAGGCCAGAGGGGGGCTGAGGGGGTGAGATTTGGGAGCCCCTGTCTTCCCTTCCCCTCTCTTCTCATCCAGCCAGTCGGATCTGTGTCCTTGCAGCGTTGCTCTACTTTAGCTCAGAGTGATTCCAGACCCGTGTGAAACTGAGAGCTGTCCAATGGGAATCTCTCTGCTTTTTGTTCGAATAATTTTCCTCAAATATTTTTCCTCCTCGGGTGTTCAGAGGGAGTTTTTTCTTGCCTCGTTTGCACACCAGGATTGATCATGAAATGTCTTGAACCACGCAGCAATGAATTCTGCCCTTGCTCAACTCTCAACCTTGTATGGCACCAATTAAAAGCAAGAGGCGTTATATGTACTGTATGTCCTAGCCGGATGCATAAACATCTACATACATCCACATACTGTCAGTAGCATCAACATGACATAGAAACACTGGTCAACATTTTTACATTTTTCTCTTCCATCAAGAGATATTGTAGATTTAGCCAACTTATTTTAATTATATAACCTCTGGATGTAACCAATGTGCTCCAAGACATCATTGGCTCTAAGACACATGTTCATGATTGCCCCCAGCATCCCCCACAGATGACCAGGTCACATATAGCCTGTAAAAACGCCTGTGCAACAGGCCCCATCATGCAGCGCTATTTATCCTCTATTGTCAGATGTGTCAGAGGACAAGGCTACAGTGCCATGCATTTATTAGTGCTTTTGTGTCTGTTGTATCTGTGGTTCACGGCCTCTCATCGTTTGGCCCCACAGAACCCGTCATCGTGCCCAGTGTAGAGCGCTCGCTGTTAGGTATGCTCAGGGCTAAAGCCTGTCAGAATAATCACTATGATTATGAAGCGAGTTTGGGCTAGTTAACGGAGCACTGACATTTGGTGATATACTGTAAAGCCCAAAACATGGCAGTAAATCTCTCCCTTTCATTTAACTTTTACATTTGGCTTTTAAAATATGCTCTTTGCGAGTCTCTGTACATGGAAGATTGTGTTCTACTACAGGAAAAACAGTGAGGTTAAGTACCTCTAACCTCTTAGTGGTTATTACAAATATGCATGTAGATACATGCAAATATCAGATATCCACACATCTTCTCAAATATTTCCCATTGTTGAAGTGTTTCATCAGTGTTGTTTGAAAGATCAAAACGGGGCTATTTAATTGTTAATTTAATTATTTCAGAATAAAGATCTGTTTTGATTAACTCCTCAATATGCACAGGCTACTAAATAGTCCACACTAGCACTATTTTTTGTTTTATTTGTTGCTTTGTTGTCTGGAGTTTCAACTTCTCTCCGGTTTTTTTTTCTTTCTTTTTTCCTCAAGACATATTATAAAGAAAAACATCACAAGGCTTTTAAAAATACCTTTGGTGTTCCTGTGTGTTTTCGAATATTACAAAGTCCTGTAATGAGAAGGAGAAAAAAGAAGAAGAGAGATTTGCCTCAGAGGGAGATTGCGGCTCGTCTTCTCTTGCAAAAGGAGCCTGTAGGACCACTTTTTCTTTGTGCGCTGTAGCACTCCTTGGGACTCCTGCGACAGGGGAATTGGGTACGCTGAGCTACGCTCGTGGCGAGGTGCCAGCCAGCCTCCCTCCGTTCCTGGGAAACAGCGAGAGGAGAGTAGAGGCAGGATTGAGGACATGTTTCAATTAGGGAACAAACACCACACACACGGATGAGAGAGGAAGAGCTCAATCCTGACCAGCCAGACTACCTCATATTCTCTTAACCTCTCTGTCCTTTCTAAACTGTACCTGCACCGGAGAACAATAGCTCAACCAACCTGCCCCCTTTTTATTTGAGAAATGCCATTTGTATAGAAATTCACAGGGGAAGGAAGAGGAGGGTAGTGTAAAAGAGAGGGGTCTTTCTTTGTGAGTTGATTCTCTAAGTGTGCCAGCTCTGCCCGCATGTTTCCATTAGATTGTCATGTTGGCTAATTAGAGAGCGGCAGCATGATTCACCTTGGTAATTAGCAGGACTTGCACACCAGGTGCCTGGAGGCTAGTGTGAAAGAGGAGCCCAGCCTCAGAGCCCTGCAGTCTCCTCTCCCCTCCGCTGCCTGCCTTCCCTCTCTCTCTCCCAGCTTCCCTGTGAAGATTCTCTCTCTTCTCATCTACCTTCCACTTTTTTGATTTGGAAATGAATAAATCATTGCGATCGTCCTCGTCCTCTTGAATATCTGAGTTCACATCTTTTCCTAGATGCAAATTATACGTGATCAATAGAAAGGTGATGAGCACCGAATCTAACTCTTTAAAAAGAGAGGGGGAAAGAAAGCGAGAGGGGGAGAGAAGACTGCTAGCCCAAGCACGGTCGCATGTAAAGAGAGACAATGTGAAAGAAGAACATTTCAAGTCGGAAATCTTCCCTTAGATAAGCATTATTTTTAATGATCTCCGCTTTCCTGGCGTTTCCTTATAATGCTGCTGCTTGAATATGCTTATCAGTGATTTCTGGGTTCCTCTGTTTAAAAACTCCTATTATTTAAAAACTATTCTATAAATGTTATTCTACAGAATGATAATACTAGCTCTGTGGATGGGTTTTGGAGTGTGTTTTATACACAACCAATTTTATATACACAGTCTTTATCCACGGTTTAATTTCTGCAAATAAGTTGCAAATAAATACGAACCGTAGGGTCATAATAGTGGCCCTCACATAATGACCTTAGCTCCGGGGAGGGCTCAGAGCACTGAATAATTGGTTGTTGGCTCTGGAAATAGTTCTAACGTATCCATCCAGCTCAGGAGAAAATAGAACACGCCGAGACTATAACTAGGGTTGATTTCCATAGGTAACATATATGTATGATGTATATGACAGCAAACAGATGCCTCCTTCATCGCTCTATCTTTTGAAGAAAAACACTTGGTTGAAATTCCTCAATGTGGTATTAATCAGTGCACATGAATGTATTCATTGTGATAAGCATGTCTATGTATAATCATTTCTTAATGCAGTGACTCATACCTACGTACAGTATGTGTGTTTACGCAGAATAAATACATATTATTGTGCATAAAACAATTGTAAAAACCTAAATTGAAAGACGCTTTCCTACATGTCAGACAATTTTCTTTCCTGCATCTATTTGGGATCATTTGTATCCAAATCCAGTTCAGTTAAAGGGGCAATCTGAGATTGCTACATCCATTTTTTTACTTTTAAGTTAATGATATACAGTGCCTTTAGAAATTATTCATACCCCTTGACTTGAATTCAAAATGGAATACATACATTTCTCTCTCTCTCACCCATCTACACACAATACCCCATAATGACAAATTGAAAACATGTTTTTAGAAATTCTTTGCAAATTTATTGAAAATGAAATACAGAACTATCTCATGTACGTAAGTATTCACACCCCTCAGTCAATACTTTGTAGAAGCACCTTTTGGCGGTGATTACAGCTTTGAGTCGTCTTGGGTATGTCTGCATCAGCTTTTCACATCTGGATTTGGGGATTTTCTCCCATTCTTCCTTTAAGAGTTTCTCAAGCTCTGTTAAGTTAGATGGGGAGCGGCGGTGAACAGCAATCTTCAAGTCTTTCCACAGATTTTTTATGGGATTCAAGTCTGGGCTTTGGCTGGGACACTGAAGGACGTTCACATTCTTGTTCTGAAGCCATTCCAGCGTTGCTTTTGCTGTATGCTTGGGGTCATTGTCCTGTTTGAATGTAAATTTTCACCCCAGTCTAAGGTTGTTTGCACTCTGAAGCAGGTTCTCATCAAGGATTTGCCTGTATTTGGCTCCATTCATTGTTCCCTCTATCCTTACCAGTCTCCCAGTCCGTGCCGCTGAAAAACATCCCCATAGCATGATGCTGCCACCACCATGCTTCACGTTAGGGATGGTGTTTGACGGGTGATGAGCTGTGCCTGGTTTTCTCCAGACATAGTGCTTTGCATTCAGGCCAAAGAGTTACATTTTTGTCTCATCAGAACACAGAATCTTTTGCCTTATGATCTCAGTATCTTTCACATGCCTTTTTGCAAACTCCAGGCGTGCTGGCATGTGCCTTTTTCTCAGGAGTGGCTTCCATATTGCTTCCGTCTCTCCCATGAAGCCCAGATAGGTGAAGTGCTGTAGAGACTGTTATCCTTCTGGCAGGTTCTTCCATCTCAGCCAAGGAACTGGGTTCTTTGTCAACTCCCTGACCAAGGTCCTTCTTGCCCGGTTGCTCAGTTTGGTCAGAGGGCCAGCTCTAGGCAGAGTCTGGGTAGTTCCATATTTCTTCCCCAGATATACGCCTCATCACAATTCTATCTCCAAGATCTACAGACAGTTCCTTGGACTTTGCACTGTCAACTGTGGGACCTTATATAGACAGGTGTGTTTCTTTCTAAACCATGTCCAAACAATTGAATTGGCCACAGGTGGACTCCAATCAAGTTGTAGCGACACCTCAAGGATGATCAAAGGAAATCGGATGAACCTGAGCTCAATTTGGAGTGTCATAGCAAAGGGGTGTGAATAAGTACTGTATGTAAATGAAATTTCTGTATTTCATTGTCAATACATTTGCAAACATTTCTAAAAACATGTTTTCACTTAGTCATTATGGGGTATTGTGTGTAGATGGGTGAGAAAAACATATATTTAATCAATTTTGAATTCAGGCTGTAACACAACAACATTTGGAATAAGTCAAGGGGTATGAATACTTTCTGAAGCCACGTAGATTTTTGAAGAATATATTTAGAAATGCTTACAGAGCTTAGATCAACTGTCATACCCCATCAGAACCCAAAATGTAATTCCCTTGTTTGTAAACAATGCAATTGTAAACAAACACTGTATAACCTCAAAACATGGTTAAAACTATACATTTGATATCATGGCTAGTCAGTCCTTGCATCCATAGCTCTGTCTATGAATTAGAGAGTGGGTAAATTTCTCAAGCCCCATCGCTCAGCAGTTCATCAAAACAGTGGTGAGTTGACTGTTTTGTTGTTGTTTGAACTGCAGATTGTCCCTTTAAATCAACCTGTATACCACAGCTATACAGTGCATTCGGAAAATATTCAGACCCCTTCCCCTTTTCCACATTTTGTTACGTTACAGACTTATTCTAAAATTGATTAAATACATTTTTTCCTCATCAATCTACACCCAATACCCCATAATGACAAAGCGAAAACAGGTTGTTAGAAATTTTAGCAAATGTATTTAAAAAAACAAAAACAGAAATACCTTATTTACGTAAGTATTCAGACCCTTTGGTATGTGACTCGAAAATTGAGCTCAGGTGCATCCTGTTTCCATTGATCATCCTTGAGATGTTTCTACAACTTGATTGGAGCCCACCTGTGGTAAATTCAATTGATTGGACATGATTTGGAAAGGCACACACCTGTCTATGTAAGGTCCCAAAGTTGACATTGCATGTCAGAGCAAAAACCAAGCCATGAGGTCGAAGGAATTGTCTGTAGAGCTCCGAGACAGGATTGTGTCGAGGGACAGATCTGGGGAAGGGTACCAAAAAATGTCTGCAGCATTAAAAGTCCCCAAGAACACAGTGGCCTTCATCATTCTTAAATGGAATAATTTTGGATCCACCAAGACTCTTCCTAAAGCTGGCTGCCCGGCCAAACTGAGCAAACCTGGCACCATCCCTACGGTGAAGCATGGTGGTGGCAGCATCATGCTGTGGGGATGTTTTTCAGTGGCAGGGACTGGGAGACAAGTCAGGATCGAGGGAAAGATGAACAGAGCAAAATACAGAGAGATCCTTGATGAAAACCTGCTCCAGAGCGCTCAGGACCTGACTGGGGCAAAGGTTCATCTTCCAACAGGACAACGGCCCTAAGCACACAGCCAAGACAACACAGGAGTGGCTTCGGGACAAGTCTCTGAATGTCCTTGAGTTGCCCAGCCAGAGCCCGGACTTGAACCTGATCGAACATCTCTGGAGAGACCTGAAAATAGCTGTGCAGCAACGCTCCCCATCCAACCAGACAGAGCTTCAGAGGATCTGCGGAGAAGAATGGGAGAAACTCTCCGAATACAGGTGTGCCAAGCTTGTAGCGTCATACCCAAGAAGACTCAAGGTTGTAATCGCTGCCAAAAGTGCTTCAACAAAGTACTGAGTAATGGGTCTGAATACTTATGTAAATGTGATATTTCAGTTTCTATTATTAATACATTCACAAACATTTCTAAAAACCTGTTTTTGCTTTGTCATTATGGGGTATTGTGTGTAGATTGATGAGGGGAAAAAACAATTTAATCAATTTTAGAATGAGGCTGTAACGTAACAAAATTTTGAAAAAGTAAATGGGTCTGAATACTTTCCGAATGCACTTTAGCTCTACCAAACATAGCCCCCACATCAGTAGGTCAGGGCTGAAACATGGGGAGACATAGCAGATTGGCCCAGTCATATTGGGTGTCTACTGAGTTGAGATGAGGTTGGAGATCTGATTGGCGATTCAGCTTAGACTCCCCTAGCTTAACTACCAGCCATTTTAAATGAGAAAAGGCCTTACAGCTCACAGATGTTCATAGAACGGAGAGACAGGCTGCCTCATATAGTTACCAAAAAAAAGTCTGCTGTGTGGGTGTCAAGGGATGAAATCAAATGCATGGATTTAGGTAGATTTAAGTAGGAAGTTAATACATGCACCCATGCATGCACACACACACACATGCGTGCACACACACCATCAGTATACAGTATATAGCTTATTATATGGGTTGTTGTGGCCCTTAGAGTTCCCCTGCTGTGCCCCATCGGCCCTCAGACCAGGTCTGGGCTGGGGGTAGAGATCAGCAGAGGCCCCCTGCCCTGCCTTTCTCCTGGGCCCTTTTAGAAGGCAGAGAGCCCCCTGCTCCTCCACTCCACAGCCCCACAGCCGTCTGTGATGTCAGCCCTGCCTGCCTGCCCTGCCTCCTCTCTGCTCTGCGTTCCGCTCCACCAAGGACATCTGTCTGTAAGCGTCTGGGGGGCCGCGAGGCGAGCAGCTAGTCCTTCAGGCCAGGGGGGAGAAGCCTTTGTTACCAAGCGAACTGCACAGATAGAAAACGTCAGGTTGGCCATTGTGGCTTATGGAACTGACTCCTCTGTGTATGTGGGGTTTATCTGATTGCTGTCTGTCTGGAAAACGGTCTCTCTCTAGCTGCCTGCCTTTCCCTGTTTTAGACATTTTTGCATCATGTAGAGAACATGGACATCGTGTTCTTTCCTTGTGAGGAGACAAAGAACTGTGCATTGGGTTTTTATGTGGGTTTGACACTTGAAGGGCTGAATTTTTTGTGAAGCATTTAGGGCATAGCCCTGACTGAGTTTTTCACTGCAGTAAATAATTTAGAAAAAGGAACAACCAAGTAAATAAGCATGGGAAGACCTCAGCCAACAAATGGGACAGAATAGGGCTATAAAATACATATCCACTCATCTAATATTGACTGTTTCTTCACTTCACTCAATCCATCTACTGAATACTTTTTTTCAGTTATATTGTTATGATGTTAAAGGTATTAACATTGCTGTTTGTGTATTGAAACCAGAACCTCTAGCTATAAAGTGTAGCCTGACTACTTGGCAAACGCATTGATTGGAGATTCTATCAGGGGATTTTTGCATCACATCTTAGCAATGTTCTACTTCTCCTGACCTTTGTAAATAATTTGAGTTTACAAGTCTCCTTCCCTGTTTCCAAAGGGCATGCGGGCAGACTGCAGGAACTGTTTTTTAAGAGACTTGAGGAGAACCAAATACTTAAGCGCAGACATTGATCGAACCTGGCAAATATATGTTTGTTGGTTATTGGTTCTTTTATTCTATTGATTAGAGCTGCAGACTCCAGTATTTCAGTGACCTTGGTGGTAATCTAGTTGAGGCTTCTCATTCGTAGGTTAGACTAGTCAATAATACACAGTACACAGGCCCCGCCCAGGGGAGTGTCCAAAAGGGCAACCTATAAACTGCACTACGTTTGACCTGGTCAAATGGAGTGCAATATACAGGGAAAACGTAGTGCACTATATAGGGAATATGTTGCCAGTAGGGTCAAATCCATCTAAACTTTAGTTTTGACCTGGACTCATAGTGCTCTGATCAAAAGTAGTGCACTGCACTGTATAGGAAATAGTTTCTAATTTCAGATGCAGCCCAGGTTTTCAGTCATCTGATGTAGAGCTATAGAAGCACTATGGCAGCAGGCCTCAGATCAGATTGGAATCAGTCTCTTCTCCCAGCATCAAATGCAGACTGGAGGAGGGAGGGTTGGGGTTGAGGGAGGTTTGCAGATGGTGAAATGAGGTCTGCATTTATCATACAGTCATAAATCTGAATGGCAGAACAGGCAGGGTAGAACGCTGCAGGCTGTGTGAGCCAATGCCTGGTGCCAACTGCCAGGCAGGGTGGAGATGCATCCCGGCATCCTGGTCCCATCAATGAGATAGCAGGACCCAGACCCCTAACACACACACAGACACACAGACCCCAGCAGACCCAGACACTCTCACTCACTCACTCTCTCTCACTCTCTCTCTCTCTCTCTCTCTCTCTCTCTCTCTCTCTCTCTCTCTCTCTCTCTCTCTCTCTCTCTCTCTCTCTCTCTCTCTCTCTCTCTCTCTCTCTCTCTCTCTCTGTCTCTCTCCTCTCTCTGTCTCTCTCTCTCTCTCTCTCCTCTCTGTCTCTCTCTCTCTCTCTCTCTCTCTCTCTCTCTCTCTCTCTATCTCCCCACTCTCTCTCTCTCTCTCTCTCTCTCTCCCTCCCTCCCTCCTTTGAGGTCAAGCCTTCAGAGCTTTCTGTATGTGACCAAGCTTAACAGGGTTAACATTGATACCAGAGACCCATCTGATATCTGCACCCAAGCTGTGTAATGGAAGTCTCTAGCCATAGTAGATAGCTAGTTTATCCAGCTGACGCCTTCCTTTCCACTGGATTTCCTCATTTGCATAGTTCTGCCTTAATTCACACCCAAACACTCCCTGGAATCACTTCCTGAACCTGTCATCTTGTTACGTGTTTATGGGTGTTTGGGAGCCGTGGTGGAGCAGTGGTGGAACTGCTCCTCTCCTCAGGACTGCGTGTTGCTTACAGCACACAGCCCTGGAAAACGGCTACAAGACTTTAATGTGATGGAAAATGCACAGTAAAGTTTGGGTGGATTTCTGTCTGGTTATTATTGCAGTTTTTCCTGTCTCCTAGTTTATCCTAGTTTATGTTGTCAGTGTGCTTTGAATTTTTCAACGGTTTTGCCTTGCTAAATGTGAAGTGGCAACACCCTAAAGGGCATACTTTGCCCGGGGCTTTTTAAAAATCAGAGACAACTGCATGCACATTTTGGATCGGGTTTTTGTAAACCAATGCAACCTTTTATAGAGCACCATCTGAAAGTAACATTTCCCCTGATCAGACAAAACGCATGCACATACACAAGCACACATTTTAAATACTTCATTTGAATCAACAAATCACATCACATTACATCAAGAAGGATTAAAACATTTCAAAGGTATTGCATACAAGGATACAAAAAGCACCGTCTCCATATAGCTTGGCTGCCCATAACAGTTGAAACAGAGCACCATCTGAAAGCAACATGACATTTCCCCTGATCAGACAACACGCATGCATGTACACACACACACACACACACACACACACACACACACACACACACACACACAGACACATACACACGATCTTAGATAACATAAAAGAACATGAAAGACATGAAAGAACACATTGATTGTCTCTGTTCACTTCGACCCAGGCCTCTCCCCCACTGGGCAGGCAGTTCGGCAGGCAGGCGTTTCTCCCCTCCGTGCTGTGGCTGTGGCTGGAGTTGATAGGATAGGCACATGGGTGTGGGGGGAGAGGAGCTGACGCCCTCTGTGCTGCCATGGCCCCAGGCTCTCACACGTCCGCCCTGCCCCAGCCCTATGCAGCAGAAAGGCCAGCTCCCAGCAACGCTCCCCTCCCTCCCCTCAGCCCTTCTCCCTCTCAGCCCCCAGGTCAGACATGACATTACCTCAGGCAGCGCCTCACCACTGCTTCCCCTTTAAACATCACAAACTGAAAAATCACAATGAGGAATGTGACCATGCAGCACCGCTCACCACTCAGACTCACAGACATGAACGCTGCTAATCCCTGACAACATGCTGCCATTTTGTCTCTATCTGGGTTTGGGGAGGAAGGGAGAGAGATGGGCAACTTACTGGAGGGATGGACATTAAAATGTAATTTCTCAGCAATAGACCTGTTCTGTGCGCACAGACATGCCTCTGCTACTGATGATGTCCATTGTGTTCATCCATTTATGATATGTAACATTTTAGCCTGCTTTGGCAGATGGGACAGAAATCAATTTCCCTGCCAAATTATTTTGGTCATACCTTTGCTACCAGCTGAGAGTTGGTCAAATAGTTACAGTTGGTACTATTATGATAGAGGGTAGATGAACGATAGACCATTAGATCTAAACAACAAGTATAGTACGATAACTACTAGCTAGGTTTTCTTCGCACATTCCCCCGTCTCACCAATGTCTCTGCATCGTTACCCCCATGTAATCCTTTGACCCATGTAACTGAAGGTCATGCTGAGCTAGTAATGCTAAGCTAATGTGTGCCTGTTGCTTTGTCTCTCTCAGATGCAGCAACAGGAGATGGCCCTGGTGAGGCAACGAGACGCAAACCTGACCGCGCTAGCTGCCATCGGACCTCGGAAGAAACGCAAGATGGACTCGCCAGGGGCCACGCCATCAGGGACCGAGGTAAGACCGGAGCCCCCCTATAAAGTCGCCAACTGCTAGTTAGCTTCTGTAGTTTTCTTTAACCTGTTGTAGCAGGATGAGATATATACCTACACAATCACTTCTGAAACAAAACTAACACATAAAACAAACATTGTTCGATTCCTCTCTAAAAAAAAAATTATACGCCCAGTCATCCAAAAACAAGTTTTAGGACCACGCTGTTGAGATGCATGTCAATTGTAATTACTCACCAACCCCAATATGATTAGTAGGGTGTACCTATTAGATGCCCAGAATGGTATGTTCACACACAACAAGTTTGCACGCCCAATGGACTGTTTCTCTTCTGTTTCTACTGAACATTGATGAATTGCATGGCCACATGCTCCCCAGTATTGCTATTCATTAGTCAAGAACCAGATGTTGGAGGGAATTAATGTGAGGTACTAAAACCCTCCTTTATCCATGTACTCTGATTGGCTCTGTGTTGTTGCCCTCATATTATTTAGGAAGAGTTCTATGGTGGGCTTGGTACACAGTGTGCAGGCCGTCCTCTCAACCATTACATTGTTCTCATACTTATTCATCTATAAAGTGGATGAAGATGAGCCCTTCTGAAATCTCCCTTTATATTAGAGACATGAGTCAATACCATGGTGTGAGGCAGAGAAATATAATCCCTAGAATGGGATCCCCATTCAAGTCAATGTTCTAGGGATTCTATTTTTATGATGAGAGGGGTTTGGGAGCAGTTATGGTGGTTTGTTAGTTTGTTTATCAATTATCCAAGGATTGGAGTTGTTGTTTTTGGGGTGTTATTGTTGTATTCTTAATACCAGACCTCCTTAACAGAAATAACCTGTTATACATTAGCCCGTTTTGGGGCATGTATCTAATGCATCACATTGGAAACCTCAGTAAGCTAATACAAGGAAGATGATGGGAATATATCTGTGATACATGAACCAATATCCACATCGACAGGACCAGAGCATGTTGACTTATTCCCTTCTGACTAACTCAGTCTGTTGTTAATTAAGATGAATTATGGTATTATAAAAGAATGGTCTCCTGTTGAAAATTGTTAAAGAACAGCCCGGTTATCACATTTCTCCAATACAGTATATGGTTATACATTAAGTCATTTACATTTACATTTTAGTCATTTAGCAGACGCTCTTATCCAGAGCGACTTACAGTTAATGAGTGCATACATTATTATTTTATAAATATATATATATATATATATATTTTTTTTTTCATACTGGCCCCCCGTGGGAATCAAACCCACAACCCTGGCGTTGCAAATGCCATGCTCTACCAACTGAGCTACATCCCTGCCGGCCATTCCCTCCCATACCCTGGACAACGCTGGGCCAATTGTGCGCCGCCCCATGGGTCTCCCGGTCGCGGCCGGCTACGACAGAGCCTGGATTCGAACCAGGATCTCTAGTGGCACAGCTAGCACTGCAATGCAGTGCCTTAGACCACTGCGCCACTCACAATTATTCTGCAACCAGGAATATTTTACATTCTCAGAGAAAGAAATGTTGAACTATTCAACCTCCCCACGATATTCTCTGATTACTGCTGTAATTCTGTGAATATGATGAATAAAAAAGAAAAAAAGCTCTGAATTTCTGAATGTCAATTGGTCATTTTAATAACCTGCTTATTGGGTTGTATCTTCACATCATTTGCTTAGTTGCAACCTGCTGCAGAAAGAGCACAGTAATGCACCCAGTATAAAAAGTCATAAATAACCAAATAAATGCATTACTTCTGATCCTTGAGTGCAGTGCCAACCTCTTTCACTATGTTTTACCCTGATCGGTTAGCGAGCCCTCGACCCTCTGTTTGCTGCAGAGGAAAAAAAAGCTCAACAATCCGGTTGATATATCTAACATAAACAGTCACACAACATAAACATGAATATCCATTTATTCCAGAGCTGTTTTTAACGTCCTGTTCCCGTTTAATTAGGTGGCTATAATTAAGTGAAGTCATACCACCCCCTCCCTCCCCCCTCCACCCCTCTTCTGAGCAATTGCGACAAGGGGAGGAGAGAGAGGGAGGAATCTTAACTTATTTTCACTTCATTTTCACCTCCTCACATTTCTTCATTTCACATGGGCTGGAAGCGCCGGCGGCGTTCTCTTTCCCTTCTCCAGAGCAAAGTGAATGTGACTTTTCTAAGGGGGTCACAGGATGCCTGCAGGCCCTGTGGGTGTTACTGGACTGTTGCCTGCTCTCAGCTTCACTGAGGGGCTTGTCATAGATTTCATCTCCACAGAAATGAGCCGGGGGCCCTGGCCAGGAGCAGGCAGCAGAGGCAGGCAGCATTATGAAGGAGTAGGGCCCACGCTGGCTGGCTGGCTGGCTGATTACTTCCCTCTGACATTGCATCCTGAGCTTTCCGCATTAATCCCAGACAGACAAAGGCAGCCCTTCAGTGCTGCGCCGGAGCTCAAATTAGGAGAGGGAGGATAATGACCTTCTTGAGATCCTACTCTCTGTTACTCCGTTCTGTTATAGTAGAGAGAGCTCCTGTTGAAACTAACAATCCCCCCATCTTTACCCCTTCCGACCACCCTTCCGCCGTGTTCCGACCGTGAAAGAATTCAGGTGACACAATTTCGGTACATGTTTTTTTTTCTACCTCCATTTGATGGTGGCTTGGCCAGAGCTCTGCTGTGCTGGAGTCTGGCTGCTTCGGCTCTAGACTGCCAAAAGGTCTGAAACTGATAGCCAGTCAACACTGGAGTGTCTGTCTCCAGCCTGATCTGGTCTGCAGGAGGCAACAAAGGGGGCCTTACAGTGCTCCGCAGGGCGGATTAGTTACAGGGAGCCAATGGCAGGGGCTGTTCACAGGGGCAGAGAGACGAGGGCCTGCTGTGGCCCTGACTGTGGGTCATAGCACAGACAGGGGTAGCACTAACACCTCTACAACCCCCCCAACAACCCCTGTGCTGAGCAGCACACATGGCCTTTTGAAGTGCTCTACTAAGCCAACTGGAGGGCTAGAGAAGGATGAAGGAGGACTAGAGGAAGGGGGATGTGGAATGAGAAGGACTGGTGAAGGTGGAGGTGAATTGGGTGTTATCATGGGTCCAATAGAGGCTCTTTACCTTTCCACCTTCTCAAACATCAGCCTACAGTATTAGCTCTGACATGGCTAGCCTCCAGTAACTATGGTACTATGGCTATGCTATGGGACATTTACAGCTAATGGGTTAGCCATGCATCCCAGCCTGGCAGACTGAGCAGGGTCACTGTCCAGTCACCCAGACAAACATTGGACTGTCACCATCACTATGTTATGGAGTCTCCTTCCTTTCACAAATTGAATAGTTTCAGAGCAGTAGTAATTCATCGGTACTTGTTTGGGCATGAACTGCCCATGTTGTGGTTTTATCCCTTTAAAAATAAGAATACAGGGTTTAGTATTGTTGGGGAGAGTGTCAATGTAATGTGACATTTCATAACTGTGATATAGGCCAATATCAGGACAAGCTTTAAAATGTAAAGATCCCAGTGCCTCTACTATGATGGAACATATTGTAGTGTAAAACGTGCTCAGAGCTCTGAAACATCCTTGACACATTTACGAGCACACAGTTATCATCATCTAGGCGGTTGGGCCATTTATCACATCAAAGGAACAGTCTTGTTTGTTGACGTACAACAACAATGGCAGCTAAATTGCCCGGACTTGTACAGTACTGTATAACCACACTGTCATCCTCCTATCTGTCTCTCCCAGGCAGTGCTGGGTGGAAAGGTAAGGCAAGAAGAGATTTAATAGCAAGCAGACTATTTTTCTATTTGAATTCATTTCACCTTCTTACTTTGAGGGTGTAGATGAGAAAAATGGAGTGAGGCAATAGAGCGAGAGGCATGGGGAGAGAGAGGGGAAAAGCACAAGGAAAACTGATGCCCTTTCCTCCAGCTAAATTAACAGGAATCACGTGGAAAACAATCTGAGTCTCCAATGAAAGGGGGAACCATTAAAATTAGCCCCGAGCTATGGACTGCACCCAATATCACTAAAGCTGCACTCACTACAGATGTGGAGGCTGGCTTACAGGCAAACTATGCTCTGTTCTATAGCTACAATTAAAATCAACCTCTCTGCCAAAAAACAGGAGAGGAGAAGAGGGGGAGAAAGGCAGACATGGAACATCAAAGACAGATTGAAATGTGTAGTCAGTAATAAGACTGGTCTCCATGCCCTCGGGTTCTCCACGGTCCCCTTGTTAATGAGAAATGTTGACCTCTGGTTTGTAAGTTAAACTTGTAATCTCGGTTAATGAAGTAAATCAATCCCAACTTGGAGTGTGCAGTTTCTCCCCTCCGTCCTCCCCCCTTCCTTCTATCCTCCCCTGTTCTCTCTTCCCTTCCTTTTTGCTCTCTTCTCCTCCTCTTCCTTCTCCTTCCCTCCCAACGCGCTGCCTGGGAGTAAACGGCCAGGTCTTCAGCCAGACAAACAGGAAAGAGAGGCAGAGAGGAGAAGAGGATCGTTCTGGGGGGAGGAGGAGGGGACTGGGACTGGGCAGGCAGGCAGGCTGTTTGGTTAAGGCATGCAGGCCAGCTGCTTGGTAAGAGAGAGGGGACATCTACCTCATCCACCACTCCCTCCCTCCTCCCCTCCTCCTCTCCTTTCCCCATTCTATCCGTCCAGTGGGATTTCACAGAGAGCACAGTGGAAGAGGCTATAGGCGCGTGCCTCTATTAACCGTCCTTAAAATGTTGCTCAGGGGAGTAACTACTGTATTGCATCGGTGCAGTCAATGTATTCATTGGCATTGACCTCCTATTGGCTGTCATTTTAATCCTTCAACAGAAAGGAATGCAGCATGAGTAACATGTAGAATGTTGGAGAGGTTCTGGAATGGAGCCCACATTTACATATGTAATGTGATGATATAATGAGCCAAGCAGGATGATTCCTGTGGGTTATCTCTACAGCTTTAACATGGCACATACATAGTCCTGATTAGAGGGGGCACCAAGAGGCTGTTATCGGTTGCGTAATGTCAGTAAGATCGTAATGCGCGTTTGACTTTTTGTCTTTAGGCAGTTCTATTTCTTTTTCCAGAGCGGGGACAAAGAGAGGAGATGTAGTTGAGTCTTTAAGAAGTGTTACAGGAGCTGCTGTACTTGGCCAGATGCCATGTTCTTAGAGCTGTAACATACTGCACTTTGCCAGCCAGCATCCCTGGCATCACAGTCTAGCCTGTGTGATGGTATACTACAATAGACTACTGATCGTAGGCTGACTGCTGGATAAAGTCCTTGAATTGAAATGCAGCTAGAGTTAACATCTGTTTGTGATCTTTGTCACTTGGAAAATATTTGTTTTATTATTTCGTCCTCTTAATAAAATTAACTCTGTTATTGTGAGACAAACATCAGGCAACTGAAGTGTGAATACAGTTTGAATTTTGATTATCTTTCATATTTAAATGTTTCTATTTTTCCCAATGTATTTGTGTCTTGTTCTTTGGATATGTATGTAATACAGGACATATGAATTGATGAGATGGCCATTGTCATGCATGGCTGGTTAGGTTTTGTATAAAACTGTCAACACGGTTTAAAGTCAACGGTTTTAATTCCCACATTAATGGAAATAGGGCAAAAAGATTCCAAGATCAGAAAGGGGTTAAATAGTGATGAATCATGGTGTTAAAGACATGAAACTGTGTGTGTGTGTGTGTGTGTGTGTGTGTGTGTGTGTGTGTGTGTGTGTGTGTGTGTGTGTGTGTGTGTGTGTGTGTGTGTGTGTGTGTGTGTGTGTGTGTGTGTGTGTGTGTGTGTGTGTGTGTGTGTGTGTGTGTGTGTGTGTGCGCGCGCGCGCGCATATTGTAGACACATGTACTGTAGACATGACATTAAGTATGATTAATTACGCTATGGGTCATTTAATATTACCAACCTTGGATCATATTCAATCAGGGTTTCCACGATAAAAACAACATTCCTATTGCGCTTATTAAGGCACTTCACAAAACAATGTTTACAGGATGAAACAAACACTCCATAGTGATTACTCAACCCCTTACACATGGATAGACTTGGTAGCCTCTTTGACTGTGAAACTCCAAGGTCTTCTTGGTAGTTTAGTCCTGGCTAACCCTGGTAGCAGTACATTAGGTATGTAAGTCTTTCTGTACATGGCCAGTCTGGAGGCCAGGTGGCTGTTGTAGTAGGTGACAGTGTGTGGCCGGGGGCTTCTACACTGTTCTTCCTCTGCTTCTGTCCTCCTGCAGCTCCTGAATGCCCTGACCCCCTCCAGTCCACACTCAGCCCTGGCCCGCCCACCGGCTTCAACAAGCACACCCCACAACTAACCACCTCATAATCACTGAGTAATAGAGGCTACAGGTTTCCGAGATATTAGACCACAGTTACCATGTAGTCATGAGAGGGGAGAGTAGCCTTATGCCTTCAACCTCAGAGGATGATAGTGGTTTGAAGTGAGGTGAAAGGAATGCGGGTGAAGATTTTGCCTAAAGGGTTAAAGAAGCACTGTCAAATGAAATGGACAGTTGGACCAGATTCATACCTTATTAGCTGGATTCTCTGATGGCCCTTGCACAGACATGGCTGTGTTCATGTTGCTGGACGTCTTTGCTAGCTGAGAGGACTCTGGACATAGTAGCAGTGAGGCTGTTAGGTGAGTTGTCTCAGTTGTCCGGCAGACTGATGAACGGTCCCTGTCCAGACTTGCAGAGAGAGAGACATCAGGGAAAGCTTTTCAACCCTTCCAGAGTAACACGCCTCCTGCTGGCCCTGTGCTTGTAAAATACTTATAACAGTCATCATCGTATCACATGGCTGAATTGAATGACCTTGTACACTGAGGAAGTAGTTCAGTCAAGAACATTTACATATGGGAAAACGTATCATGATAAATGGTTTGATCACACATTGTTCTGTTGTAGGGTTTCAATCTGACAGCAGCCAACTCTGTCTCCTCAGACAACAACTGCTCCGTTACCATGTTTGTGTTTGTGTTGTAGAGCAGTTGGCTTCATTTCTCAGACAATCTGCTGGGCGGTGTGAGATCCTGGCCTGGAGAATGGTCCAGAATCAGACAATGGGCCAGTGTTAGAACCTTGGATCTATGCCATGGAGACCAGGTGTGTGTCCAAAATGGCACCATATTCCCCATATAGTGCACTACTTTTGACCAGAGCCCTATGGGCCCTGGTCAAAAGTAGTGCACTATATAGGGAATAGGGTGCCATTTTCAGATGCAGCCTAGCTGTTCTGTCCATTCTACACAGCCCATTAGCTTAGTACACTAGATGGCCATGCCTGTAACAAGCCAGTGGAATGGAGCAATCTATCCAAGCTGTAAAAATATACAAACTTAACATGCCTCATTATTTTAATTGGAGTGAAACTCCAACAGATTTTTATGGAATTCACGATATTCTCAGTCGACTTTTTTGTGGCATTAATAAATACATTTTTACATTTATATATGTACATAAATGTGTGTATTTGTGCTAATACTGTAAAATAATCGTTTAGATAAGAAACTCCTATATTTCCATATTCATGGTGAAAGCAGTGATCCTCCTTTTCTCTCCCTTTAAAACTTTGCCCTGAAATAATGGTTAAATATACAGTTTTGACAACAAAGTTGAGCCCCAGGCACTTAAAAGATACCCATCTTAAAGAAATTAATTACCTCCCTTGTTAATCTTGATATAATTAAATTTCTGAAGAATGAAATTTGCTGCAGTTTTACTTGTGCTACTGGTGCCATGGAGACAGGGCCGATAACGCCTGGTTCTCTAGCCCACAGAAGCTGCCTGCTGGCCAGGGACATGGGGACATCCCAACATCCAGGGCCCCATCCAAACCCCCTCTCCTCATCCCACTGCTGTCCTCCAAACCCCCTCTCCCCATCCCATCCCACGCCTCCAGTCCACACTTACAGGGAAAGAATAATAGAAGAATACCTCTATGATAGCCGTCAGTTTCTAGTTTCTGGCTTCTACCACACTCTCTCTGTTTCTTACCCAAGTCCTAGAGGAGCTAGCTAAGAGCTCTGGGTCTCCAGTCTAAATTGCGTCTCTCAGTCTCAGGCAGTGATAACATAACGTGGTTGTATGAATTGAGGGTTTGGGAGGGCTGCTAATGAAGTTGTCAATATGAAGCAGCCTAGGCAACCTGTGTAACTGCAGTGGTACGACCCCTGAGAGAGCATTCAGAGAGTATGCTCCCTCCTCGCTGCTCTGACTCGCTCCAGGAACTCCTCTGTGTGTCTTTGTGTCACTTAGTGGAGTTATTTATAGTGTGTTCTCTCTCTCTGATGTTAGAATTAGCCGTGATTGGTTTGTGCAGCGTAGCATTGTGACATTACCGGGGAAGTGGTTGGATTTCTTGTTACTATTTATTAAAGTTTGTTTTTCTTTTGACTAGATTATTTTTGTCAGCTACATTGTCAGCTCTAAAGGTTGGAGCCTTGGGGAAAGAAACAAGTGAAAGTGCTGGAAATGATATTTCATTAAAAGCTGGCGTGGGGCAGAGGGAATAAAAAAAATAGTTTAAATGTATAGCAGTAGGCAGAATAACTAGATGGCAGAAATGCCAACGTAAACGTAGAGATTCAAGTTTTCCACGTCAGGATCTGATTTAGTATGTTTCCTTGTGGAGGTTAATGTATACTACTCTAACTGAAGAAAAACAGCAGATCTGGCCTCAACTTTCTAGATAAGACGAGATGATTGTATTATGAATGTTCCATCGTTATATAGACTACTTATAGTGCAGCATTAGTTACATGTGCTCTGTTCTCTAAGCAGACTAGAGTCACAAGTAAAGACTTCTTTCAGAATGACCATCCACAGACAGACAGACCTAGTTTTATTATTAGGATTTTTTTGTAAAATAGTTTTGGTTGATCTCAGTGCCTCGTGTCCGCAGCATGAATTAGAAAGAGTATTCCTGGATATTACTTTTAATTTGAAGGGCCTTTGGTCGCTTGCCGGGGAAGGTTTGATTAAAAAGAAGGGCACCGTACTGTTTGCAGATGGAGGCGCTTCAGGAAGACTCTAATTGAATTTGTGCATTGAGATGCCAGGCTAGTCAAAGCACCTGTCTGGCACATACTAGGACAGCTTGCATGTGGAAGTATTACTGACAAATCTCAGCTGGTTCTCCACTATCAAATGCATTATATGGGTTACTGTTTGCAATGCAGAAGAACTCGAAGAAGAACCAATGAGTAAATAGATTGTTGCTGGTGTTGAATGTAGATAATTCCCTGTCTATTGGAATAGTTTGTTGTGAGAGTAGACTTGGGTATATTTTTTCCATACCTTGCTTCACATCTCAAACATAAACATACTTCAATCATAAACAATCCTTTCAGCCCCTTCTCAGTACTACAACCCCTGGTGTACAGTAGACCCCATCCACCCCCCTTTCACTCTCTAGCCTCCCACTGTGAGAGAACTTAACTTGTTCTGGCAATTACTCTGCATCACCCCTCTAATATAGAACCAGCCACCATTCCATTATCTCATATCAATCAGTGCTACATTCAAATGGCTGACATGTCCTTTAACAACCAGACTATAAAGAATCTTTTACATTGTTATGTTTTGTACATTTCTATACATTTGTTGTGATACAATGTATTCCTCTCATATTGTTATTTTTTATGATAAAAACAGTGTGGCTAAAATTAGCCCTCTAGAAAATAGAAAATGATGCTGGAGGATAAACAAGACAGCGAGTAGCTCCATTAGTGAGGATGGGTTATTGGCTGACTTGCCTCTTCTCATGGCAGCCCATTAAAAGTGGTAATGTCTGCCCGCAGCAGCGCCTGGGGGAACAGAAGGAGGCCATGGAAGGCATATTTCACATGCATCAGACACTGGAATTAAATAGACCAATGTTCCCTAAAAATACTGAAGTACATCTCTTTCTGATGTGCGTCCCGGGCAAAAAATTCATTGATCTTGGAATGTCCCTTGGCAATTATAAAATATTAAATCCAAGTCACACTTTTCGGCTCCAGCTTAATTTTTTTTTTTCTCTGGCTTTTCCACTGCTCTCCCATTTGATCAATTTAAATGGGTTGGATGGTAATAAAAAAACTGACTGCACTAATAATAATACCATGCTCAGAACTGGAAGTCCTTGTTATGTTCCAGTATTGTTGTTTCTTATTCCTTCTTTTTTATATATATATATTTTTATAGCTATTCCTGGACATTAAATAAGCGATATCTCCAGCAAAAACAGAACGATCTAAAGACTTCACACTAGAATACCCCAGCAGTTCTATCAAGCCATGCAAATGACTTTAATTTCACCACACTGGGGATTGAGACGTGCATGTTTGATATATTTATTTCTAAGCACAAGGTCTGCTCAGTCTCTTATGTGATGCCTGTTCCAGAACTCTGGGGACGACAAATATTTGTCAGCTGCTTTTCATTTAGGTCTGTGGCCCCGGTGCCTCCCTCCCCGTCCACTCAGTGTCCTCCGAGATTAGACAAGGGGTCCACAGTTAATTGCCCAAATCATTAAATGTAACGTTGATCTCAATAAATACATTCACCCAGCTGTTTGATAAGGTACACGGTTCATTAAGCCCTGCGCTTGTTTGTCGTTTGCCTAATTAAGATTTAAAATCGATCATTGAGTGCGTAATGTACAGTGCAATATAGCCTAGCCAGGCTTGTTGTACAGGGACTGGGAGCCTGTCTTCTTTTTCTCGGATGTTAAGGAAAGGAAAGGCATCCGCTTGATAAAGCTCTACCATTTAGCACACTGACTGCAATGGGAATTAGACATCCTGTGCTAATTAACAAGCCCAATTAACTGTGAAATTCAGGCATGTTTTGACAAATAATCTCAGCAGAATTCAGACATCTTCGCCCTAGACAGTATCATCATCTACCTCTCAACGAAGAGAGAGAATAAAAGACTTGTGATTTTGGAGAGGTGCTCAACAATTGTTTGTTTTGCTCAAATGTAATAATTTGTTGTAGAACCCCATAGGTTAACATTTACATTTTCGTCATTTAGCAGACGCTCTTATCCAGAGCGACGTACAAATTAAGTTGTTATTCGTCTGGTATATCACATTACAAATGTTTTTATAGTCTGTCAGGTGGGTTGGATCAATTTAGCACACTTCCTAAAGAGGTCCACCACATACGATACTGAAAACGACATTTCGATTGGATGATGCCTTTTTTTTTTTTTTATCTGGTTGAATAGCCTAATTGCCGTTCTAGAACTGAGAGCAAAAAATTCAAATAAACAGACTGATTGAAGCATTAACAAGCCTGGCGTAGCGTTAGGTCTTTGTTCTCTGAGGAGAAGTACGGTACAACAGAGCTTTGTTATGGTTGGAGTGAGATCAGCTGGCCAACATGTAACTAACTAACCCAAGGCTCTCCTGACCAGTTCCTACAAGTTCATTTACTGTTCCCCCAAAACACGAAACAAAGAATTGTCATCGCCTGAGGGAACTTCGCTCTGTGCCTTTTGTGTCTCATTCCCATTTTGATTCATTATCACATGTATTTTTTAGATTGCATCAATTATGTATTTGTTGGACTAATGAACACTCTCTCGACTGATAGAACTTTGGAAGTTTGAGTTGTGAGTGTGAAGAACCGGATTTGGTCTGCCCAGATTGCGTCAGTGTGGCTGATTACATGTCAGTTGAGAGCGATAGATGTGGTCTTGCTGGAAGGCTTGGTGGGTCTTGTCTTTGTCAGTGTTTATATACACCCACAATGAAGGAGAGGGAGCCAGAGGAAGTAAACATACCCCTGGGTCAGACTGGATGCACTTTGTACGCTGTGTGTGTGTGTGTGTGTGTAGGGTTAGGGGTTAGGAAAAATAGGATTTTGAATGGGACTGAATTGTGTGTCCCCACAAGGTTAGCTGTACAAGATTGTGTGTGTGTGTGTGTGTGCGGTCCCCGGTTGAGGGGCTGACCCGTTGAAAAGCGTTAAACAGGCCCCTGCTGGCTTTATTACCTGTCCATTACATCCACTCTACTGTCTGACAGAGGACACTACTACGGTATAAACCAGGCACATTGCATGGCGCTGTGCTCACAGTGATTTGGATGCTGTGCAGTAGGCGTTTAATAGGAAGTCTACCATTGACTGGGAACACATTGGCTTTGGGTGTGTTTGAATATCAGGCAGCGCTGGAGGTGTTAGTCGGCAGGGCGGGCGCCGGTGGGCACTCCCGCAGCCTCCCGCCCCTGGTGCAGGAAGAATGAAGCACTTCCTTTTACTTGATATGTAATTATTATGGCAGACAAGGGTGTGGGTTTAATACCGAGTCAATATGTAGATATGGTTTTATACATACACACAGCTAGATTAGCTGCCTGAGAAGAGGAAATGCTGTTACTGTAGAACAGGTTGCCAAAACGCTGTGCAGGTATACTGAAGAAGCCTTTAGGGCCTCTGCAGGAGAAACCTGTTGAGAAAAATGAAGCTTCCAGAGGAAGGGAAGAAGGCTGAGGGGGAGCGTGAGGATGAGTCCCAATAACTGAAGACAAACGGGGGGCTGCACATCCCTTCTTAACCTTTGACCCTGTGGGTGTCTCTCCTAATTGGCCTGAATGGAGCCTAGACTCATCCTCTAATCACCTATACTTCTCATACTCTCCAGTACTGTTAACTTTTTTTCCACGTAGTCACACAAAGCTGAACACCATGTCAAGAAAAGAAGCTATCAAGAAAATTAATAATAAATTAGATGGAAAACGTTCTGTAAATGTCCCAGGTTTGACAACCCTTTTATTATTTAAATATGAAACCCAGACTTGGGGAGGTAGGTCAAAACCCCACATGGGGGATCTACAGTGGGGGAAAAAAGTATTTAGTCAGCCACCAATTGTGCAAGTTCTCCCACTTAAAAAGATGAGAGAGGCCTGTAATTTTCATCATAGGTACACGTCAACTATGACAGACAAATTTAGGGAAAAAAATCCAGAAAATCACATTGTAGGATTTTTTATGAATTTATTTGCAAATTATGGTGGAAAATAAGTATTTGGTCACCTACAAACAAGCAAGATTTCTGGCTCTCACAGACCTGTAATTTCTTCTTTAAGAGGCTCCTCTGTCCTCCACTCGTTACCTGTATTAATGGCACCTGTTTGAACTTGTTATCAGTATAAAAGACAACAACCTCAAACAGTCACACTCCAAACTCCACTATGGCCAAGACCAAAGAGCTGTCAAAGGACACCAGAAACAAAATTGTAGACCTGCACCAGGCTGGGAAGACTGAATCTGCAATAGGTAAGCAGCTTGGTTTGAAGAAATCAACTGTGGGAGCAATTATTAGGAAATGGAAGACATACAAGACCACTGATAATCTCCCTCGATCTGGGGCTCCACGCAAGATCTCACCCCGTGGGGTCAAAATGATCACAAGAACAGTGAGCAAAAATCCCAGAACCACACGGGGGGACCTAGTGAATGACCTGCAGAGAGCTGGGACCAAAGTAACAAAGCCTACCATCAGTAACACACTACGCCGCCAGGGACTCAAATCCTGCAGTGCCAGATGTGTCCCCCTGCTTAAGCCAGTACATGTCCAGGCCCGTCTGAAGTTTGCTAGAGTGCATTTGGATGATCCAGAAGAGGATTGGGAGAATGTCATATGGTCAGATGAAACCAAAATAGAACTTTTTGGTCAAAACTCAACTCGTCGTGTTTGGAGGACAAAGAATGCTGAGTTGCATCCAAAGAACACCATACCTACTGTGAAGCATGGGGGTGAAAACATCATGCTTTGGGGCTGTTTTTCTGCAATGGGACCAGGACGACTGATCCGTGTAAAGGAAAGAATGAATGGGGCCATGTATCGTGAGATTTTGAGTGAAAACCTCCTTCCATCAGCAAGGGCATTGAAGATGAAACGTGGCTGGGTCTTTCAGCATGACAATGATCCCAAACACACCGCCCGGGCAACGAAGGAGTAGCTTCGTAAGAAGCATTTCAAGGTCCTGGAGTGGCCTAGCCAGTCTCCAGATCTCAACCCCATAGAAAATCTTTGGAGGGAGTTGAAAGTCCGTGTTGCCCAGCGACAGCCCCAAAACATCACTGCTCTAGAGGAGATCTGCATGGAGGAATGGGCCAAAATACCAGCAACAGTGTGTGAAAACCTTGTGAAGACTTACAGAAAACGTTTGACCTGTGTCATTGCCAACAAAGGGTATATAACAAAGTATTGAGAAACTTTTGTTATTGACCAAATACTTATTTTCCACCATAATTTGCAAATAAATTCATAAAAAATCCTACAATGTGATTTTATGGATTTTTTTTCTTCCATTTTGTCTGTCATAGTTGACGTGTACCTATGATGAAAATTACAGGCCTCTCTCATCTTTTTAAGTGGGAGAACTTGCACAATTGGTGGCTGACTAAATACTTTTTTTCGCCACTGTATATAAAACATGAAGATCATCTCTGTCTGTCCCCTGTAGACCCAGGATGTTAATCAGAGCTGCTCTTCAGACGTAACCTACTCCCTCTGCCTTTAATGACACACTGTAGCGACACGCTTTAGACACGCTTTACATGCCTTACATCAGGTGGGGATTGGTGACAGGAGCAGTACAGGGACAGAGCGTACGACGGCTAAGGCGATAGTTTGCAAAAAGGACCCATTTATTTAAGATCAAGGACCTGTTTAGAGTTTGAACCTCCACTGGAAAACTGCTCTCTAATATCTCAGTGATCTGCATAATCCGTCCCTTGGTGCACTGGGTTACATTACATGTTCCTTGGAAGTGAAAAGTGTCGCTTCTCGTATGAGGTTTTATGGGAAAACATTGACAGTTCTGGGTAGATGGGTAGAGTGTGGTGCTCTGGGATCTACTCTTGTGCCAATAGTTTCCCTCCCATTACCCTGTGAAGTCAGGGTCTATTAGTACCACAGTACGGTGCTCTATAGTTCTCTAATGTTGTCCACCATTACGCTAGCCTACTTTGTTCTCCCCAATTAGGCCATTTCTGTCTGGGACGTGTTCAGTAATGTGTTCAGTGCCTGGTCGTCCTTTACTCTTTCCTGAGTAGCTTCTTTGTTTCTGTTCGCCTCTTCCTGTCCCTCCCTGTCCATGATTAGGAGTGATTCACTTCAACAAAGACATGAAAGAGGCGGACCACAGCCCTCATTTGGTATCTTTCTTAAAGGCCCAATGCAGCCGTTTTTATATCAATATCAAAAATGTCTGGGTAACAATTAACTACCATGCTATTATAGTTTTCCATTAAAACTGGAAAAAAATTAGCTTTTTAGCAAAGCAAATTTCTTAAGCAAGAATTTTGATAGGACAGTCTGGGAGTGGTCTGAGTTGGGAGGGGAAAACTTAAAACTAGCTGTTATTGGCAAAGAGCTTTGGAACTGTCTTTGTTATTGGTCTATTAATCAATTTACAGCATGGTGATGTCTACAGGCAAGCTGAAACTCCCGCCCATGAAAACAGGCTGATTAAAAGGTCCTGTGTAGATTGTATTTTCAACCTGCAACTATCAGGAAATAACAACGATCACATTCACAGTGTTAGTTTCATCCGCTGTTGTACAATATGATACAAAACACAGGAAAAAATGAATTTTCACCGTGGGGCCTTTAAAAGTAACTAACCATCGGTTGAAAAACGCCCCGACTGGTGCCTTGGTTATTAACTCAGTCACCACCCTCTCATTCAACTTGAATTAAAAATTTAAAACCACAAGAAATGACACTGCCACACCATTTAAAGTGTGTAAAAACCAACAAGGGCTCATTAGCAGAGTACTTCTGAAGACAAGCATTCTGACTTGAGACTCATTACACTTTCCCCATTTTAACTCTAATTGGGTTCATTTTATATATGAAACGCTCTGAATATTTAATGCAGATAAAGTTTGGCACAACTGATACTTAATGAACAGCAGATCTGAAGATACTTGCCCCGATAAATTGCCCAGGTTATCAAGCATGTACAGTACAGTATTATCCTATTAGTAGTATTTTGTATTGCTCTAGATAGAACTTCAGAAAGAAGAGGCACAGAATGGGTTGTTAGGATGGTGGTTCCATGTTCAACAGTCTAATAGTCTTAGTGTTTAAATGTCCATGTCTTTTAATGTTAAAAGACAAAGACATTTCATGTTGGGTCTAATCCATTTTATTTAGGTAATAACAGCTCTGTTGTTGTACCACTGACAGACAATAGAGCTCTTCTGACCATCAACCCCACAAAGTTATTACCAACTTTAACATTGAGGATATAACCTAGTTAATATATTGCAGTCTCTTAATTTGGTAAGATAGTCAGCTAGTCCAGCTAAGAGCGATGCAATTAAACATATTAAAAAATATGTTATGTTTTTTTTTGTAGTTTCTGCCATCTCCGACTCGCTCCTCAACAAAATATTTTTTCTCTGAGGTTGGAAAATAAAAAACAGCCCAGATTCTGATTCCAGGCAGGGAAGTTTGAAGTTCTTTGTTTGGAAGGAAGGTTCCGGGTGCTGCACACTGTTTAGCTTGGTGACCCTGTGACTGTCTTCTGAGGAGTTGTATGAGCAGCCCTCCAGAATACTGCTTCAGGTTCAGCTTTCATCTTAGCAGTAACCTGTGGACTTTGAAACTCAAGGCAATGGAATTGCAGCTTTGTCAGTACACTACTAATTAGAAAATCCCTGACCTAAAGCAAGATGTTTTAATTATGTGTTGTGTCAACGAGTTTGCAGATTTAATCCATGGTTGATACACACTCAAGTGTACCACAAACTGTGTTGTTGTACTCACACTGTAAATCAACTGTTAGGGATTTGTTTTAAGGCTCTTTTTCCCTCTCCCTCTCTATCTGCCCCTATAACCTTCTGCCTTCTCATCCTCCATGTTTGTTTTAAGCCATCACATGCTTAAGTAGCCAATCTAGATTGTGAGTTAATGTGTTAGCTCGTGAAAAAGCTGGTCTGATTTGTGTTGGTTTGTGTTGTGTTCTGTGTGAGGCTGAACAGTGTGACAGCTAGGCTATAGAGCTGTAGCTGGTTGGAGACTACAGCGTTGCTCTGTTGCTGTGAGTCAGTGTGAGGAAAGCCAGGAAAGGGTTAAACAGAAATTGAGCGGGGATGCTGGGGGCAGCAGTGCTGCAGAACATAGCAGTGTTCGTGCGAAGGCAAGTCATTTCCCGAAACACTGCAGACACATGGCCTGCGGCGCTCTAAAACCTTTGGAGACCAAAATGGCTTGCAGGAGTTAGAAGTAATAAGGTGTTTTTTTGCCTTCTTTCTCCTTGACTGAAATTCTGCACGGTTGCTATGCATTATTGCCATGGAGCTGGGTAGCAGTTTTTATGTTTTATGTGGCTATTAAGATGCTCTGCAACTGGCATTTTTTGTGGATTTGTTGTTCTTTAGTGGAGAACCAAATGGAAGTTGTTTGTTTTGAAAGTAATTCCTACATTTTTTTATCATGATCAGAATGCCAGACCTGACTCTTTTTCTCTTGTATTTTTTTCAGTTTTTCCTTTTTTGTAATCTTTTCAAGGACAAAGGGAAAATATGAATCCCTTTTTAGATTAAAATGACTATATTTACCTAACATGGTTGAACATGCTCTCGCTCTCTCTCACTCTCCCTTTCTCTCTCTGTCTCCCTTTCTCTCTCTCTCTCTCTCTCTCTCTCTCACTATCTCTCTCTCTCTGTTTTATGATCATTGTCACAGTGCTTTCCTGCTGTGTATGGTTTTCTACAGAATAGGACCTCTCTATGAGCCCTGACCCTCCACAAGGTCAGATAAAGGGCAATCTGTGTATGAGCCTGAACATAAACCTGCAGTATTAGTCCAGTCTTCCTCTGCCCTCTCTCCCATCCTGGCCCACTGATTACCAGCAGACTGAACCAAAGCCTTTTCATCCTCTCCCCTGGTTCTGTTAATCTTGGCTAGCCTTCTCTTTGTGGTTCAAAGAGGGGCTCCAGCATATAATCTGGTGTATGGTACATCTGTGAATTATTATTCTAATTCTTTATACGTTTATTAGAGCTGAATAAACTCCACATCAAATACATCACTTGGGCGATGTCAAAAGGCCCGGGGCAAATCAGCCGACATCTGTTAACTCTTTCAAAATGGCCTCATCCAGCATGTCTGTGGGCGTATAAGGGAGAAGGAGAGAACGAAAGAGAGAGAGAGAAAGAGGGACGGAGGGAGAGAGAGCGATGGGGACAGAGAAAAGAGTGGGAGAGAGAGAGGGAGAAAGAAATGGAGGGAGAGGGAGAAAGAAAGGGAGAGAAAGAGAGAGAGGGTCTCTGTTGCTGATTAATGGCGGCCGTAGGAGAGCGGGAGAGGCGGTTGTGCGGACGGAGAGTGCAGACCGAGCGTGGAGAGAGAGGGACTGCACTCCCACGGCTGGACTACACACTATAAACAGAACTGAGGGAGGGAGGGAGGGAGGGTTGAGAGGAGGAGAGGAGCGTTCCCTGGTTGAAATGCAGCGTGGAGGTGAACATGTGGGAAAGCTTTGTGTTCCTGGCACTCAGTCAGTCGGTACGGTGGTGATGGGAGGGCCTTTTACTAACTTCACAGAACAGGGCGACTGAGTGGCACTAACACACTCACCAACCCCTTCACCACCATCTGAGCACTGGTCCCCCATTATATGTTCCCATTTGCACAGCCAGTCAGCCACAGACATGACTGTTGTACTGTTAATGTCTGGTCGTACCTTGTCACATTAACTCCTGGTTTAGCTTGTCAATAAAGAGGCTTCATTGAAAGTCTGTTTGTAAGTCAGATATTTCTTTGCCTTGAGGTTCAGGCTTTATGAACATGTGGAAAGGGATGGTTTAACATGTAAGTTGTAGGTTAATATGTACTACACTGCTGTACAGCCCACATAGCCAAGCTATTTCTTGACCTTACAAATTTTTTCCCAGAATATGAAACACACACATTAGATGACTTTCCCATGTTGGAGAAACTGTGCAGACTGCTGTGTGTGTGTGTGTGTGTGTGTGCGCGCCGTGAGTGTGTGTGCATATGCACTCTTGTCTGTCTGTTTGTATATGTGTGTGTCTGCAGCCTCCTTTCCTCCCAGCCCCCTGTCTGCAGCCTCCTGTCCTCCCAGCCCCTGTCTGCAGCCTCCTCTCCTCTCAGCCCCATGTCTGCAGCCTCCTCTCCTCCCAGCCCCCTGTCTGCAGCCTCCTCTCCTCCCAGCCCCCTGTCTGCAGCCTCCTCTCCTCCCAGCCGCTGTCTGCAGCCTCCTGTCCTCCCAGCCCCCTGTCTGCAGCCTCCTCTCCTCTCAGCCCCATGTCTGCAGCCTCCTCTCCTCCCAGCCGCTGTCTGCAGCCTCCTGTCCTCCCAGCCCCCTGTCTGCAGCCTCCTCTCCTCCCAGCCCCCTGTCTGCAGCCTCCTGTCCTCCCAGCCCCCTGTCTGCAGCCTCCTCTCCTCCCAGCCCCCTGTCTGCAGCCTCCTGTCCTCCCAGCCCCCTGTCTGCAGCCTCCTCTCCTCCCAGCCGCTGTCTGCAGCCTCCTGTCCTCCCAGCCCCATGTCTGCAGCCTCCTCTCCTCCCAGCCGCTGTCTGCAGCCTCCTGTCCTCTATACAGAGTGCTGATACAGCAGTATTGGCTCTGCTGGGCCAACCATCCCAACCCTCTCTGTGCTGTGTAGAGCAGTGTGTGTGCCAGGAAAAGTGGGCAATTAACCCTCAGCCCTAAGGTGTGACCTGAGCCAAATCCAATATTGGCTCCAGCATCAAGGCCCTGTGCCACTCAAGTTCAAAGCTGCTGATCAGCAGAAAGACCCTAAACAATAAAGGACCAAATGCTAATTCCTAAGACACCTAGGAGCTTCAACACCACCAGACAATTAACCAGGAGAGGAGAGAGAGAGAGAGAGAAGGAGAGAGAGGGAGGGAGGGAGAGAGAAAATATACATTATTAATCAAAAGTAAATTTAGCAAAGTGGGGACTAATCTTGGCCCTCTCTGCACCCAAGGTTGAACAGTAAATTAGCGAAGATAGAAAATATTGAAGGTAGACCGACCTGAGCACACTTCCTTACTGTGGAAGAAATCCTCCCTTTATGGTATAGATAATATCCTATAGTAATGAGTGAATAACACAGCAGTGTATGGAAGACACATTTCTAAATGATGGTAAGCATCCTCTTGCTGTCTTCCTGATCAATTTGTGTGCTGAAATACAGCGCCTTCGGAAAGTATTCAGACCCCTTGAATTTTCCACATTTTGTTAGGTTAAAGCCTTATTCTAAATGTTTTTGTTCCTCATCAATCTATATACAATACCCCATAATGACAACGCAAAAACAGGTTTTTAGAAATTGTTGCTAATTTATTACAAAAAAAAAACTGAAATATTAAATTTACATAATTATTCAGACCCTTTACTCAGTACTTTGTCGAAGCACCGTTGGCAGCGAGTCTCGAGTCTTCTTGGGTATCACGCAACGAGCTTGGCACACCTGTATTTGGGGATTTTGTCCCATTCTTCTCTGCAGATCCTCTCAAGCTCTGTCAGGTTGGATGGGGAGCGTTGCTGCACAGCTATTTTCAGGTCTCTCCAGCGATGTTCGATCAGGTTTAAGTCCGGGCTCTGGCTGGGCCACTCAAGGACATTCAGAGACTTGTCCCGAAGCCACTCCTGCATTGTCTTGGCTGTGTGCTTAGGGTCGTTGTCCTGTTGGAAGGTGAACCTTTGCCCCAGTCTGAGGTCCTGACAGCTCTGGAGCAGGTTTTCATCAAGGATCTCTCTGTACTTTGCTCCGTTCATCTTTGCCTCGATTCTGACTAGTCTCCCACATCCCCACACATGATTCTGTCACCCCCATGCTTCACCGTAGGGATGGTGCCAGGTTTCCTCCAGACGTGACGCTTGGCATTCAGGCCAAAGAGTTCAATCTTGTTTCTCATGTCCAGAGAGTCTTTAGGTGCCTTTTGGCAAACTCCAAGAGGGCTGTCATGTGCCTTTTACTGAGGAGAGGCTTCCGTCTGGCCACTCTACCATAAAGTCCTGATTGGTGGAGTGCTGCAGAGATGGTTGTCCTTCTGGAAGGTTCTCCCATCTCCACAGAGGAACTCTAGAGCTCTGTCAGAGTGACCATTGGGTTTATGGTCACCTCCCTGACCAAGGCCCTTCTCCCCCGATTGCTCAGTTTGGCCGGGCGGCCAGCTCTAGGAAGAGTCTTGGTGGTTCCAAACTTCTTCTATTTAACAATGATAGAGGCCACTGTGTTCTTGGCGACCTTCAATTCTGCAGAAATGTTTTGGTACCCTTCCCCAGATCTGTGCCTCGACACAATCCTGTCTCGGAGCTCTACGGACAATTCCTTCGACCTCATGGCTGGGTTTTTGCTCTGACATGCACTGTCAACTGTGGGACCTTATATAGACAGGTGTGTGCCTTTCCAAATCATGTCCAATCAATTAAATATACCACAGGTGGACTCCAATCTAGTTGTAGAAACATCTCAAGGATGATCAATGGAAACAGGATGCACCTGAGCTCAATTTTGAGTCTCATAGCAAAGGGTCTGAATACTTATGTAAATAAGGTATTTCTGTATTAGTTTTATTTATAAATTTGCTAAAATTTCTAAAAACCTGTTTTCGCTTTGTCGTTATGGGGTATTGTGTGTAGATTGCTGAGGATTTTTATTTATTTAGTCCATTTTAGAATAAGGCTATAATGTAACAAAATGTGGAAAAGGGGAAGGGGTCTGAATACTTTCCGAAGGCACTGTATGTAGGCGCCATAATGATATTGATTGTACACTATGCACATCATGTCAGTTCTATTGTAGTGTGTTTGTGCATGTGCGTGTACGTGCACACCCACGCTCCCTGGTCTCTCCCAGCCAGGGTGAACTGCAGTGTGTCTATCCCATTGGCACACTGTCATGTAAGAGTGTGGAGGTGAGGAAGTAAGGGCTGTAGCCAGTGTTAGGGGACTGGGGCCCTTCTCTAGAGTATCCGGTCTTTATAGCCACCTCTCCTCTCAGCCCCTGTCCTCTCCTCAGGTTCTCCACAGCTCTGTCTGTCTTTCTGTGTGTCTCAGGGCCCCAAACAACTCAAACGTCTGAAAGGATGTATTGAGGTACCCCTGCGCGTGTTGTAGGATGGATATGTCATATGACATAATGCCTCGCAGCACCCATCACAGATAAAATGACAGATGCTGCTTTTTGCCTCGTGGATCTTTCTCAGCAGTAAGACGATTTTGCAAAGACGAACTCTCTCTGTCTGTCTCTCTCCCGCGCTTTCTCTCTCTCTCTCCACGGTGACCTTACGAAGCCTGCCATTTTGCCATTCATTTAATGTCAGACACCATTACTATATAATTGCTGGAGACGGGAAAAGCGTGGTGTTTTGACATCTCGCCTCTCCTTATAACTGACACTCAGCCATCTGCTTTGTTTTGTGTTTGTGAGTGTATTTTCCTATTTCCTTAACATGAGTCAACATGTATTTGAAAGAGGGATTGGTCTCCATAGATACAGACAACAACAGACCATGTGTTTGGATTGCTGGCAGGTTGCAGAGGGCTTATTAAGATGAGGGGAGGGGAGGAGGAAGAGAAGAGGCTGCCTGCGACGCTGCTGCGATAGCTAAGTTAAATCAGCTTGGCTCGTTGGCAGCAGGCTGACCTTTCTCCCTGTATTTGGATCACTTACCCAGGCTGAGGCTCGCCATGCACCGGGTACCCACAGGAGCTGAGTGAGGCATTCTGGGAGCTCCAGACCATGAGGCCAGGGGGCTAGTAGTAATGTCCAGGGCTACTGCCCACCTCCCATCCCCACCTCCCTCCTCACCCCTCCACACCACACGCCAGCGGTCACCCGCCCCGTCTGTCCAGGTGGATGAATGGCTTTGATTGGTGGAGTGTGTTGCTGTGGCGCAGGGCGGTGGGGTGAGTGGCAGTAATTGGCATGGCAGCGGGCAGGCCCATCTTTCACGTGTGGTCAGTCGTGATTGGCCTGATGAGCCAGGCAGGGTGAGGGTAGGGGCGCTCCTTCCCAGTGAGGACCCTGGGGGCGGAGGAGACCGACGGAGGCCTGTCCCGTGTGCACCTCTACCCCGGCTGGCCCTCCCGACCTGTCAACATCACTGACAGGAACAGATGTGTGGAGGGAGATATGGGAGGGAGAAATGGCACCCTATTCCCTATATAGAACACTACTTTTGACCAGAGCACTATGGGCACTATAGTGCACTCTATAGGGAATAAGGTGCCATTTGGGACGCAGCCTAGAGACTACAGAGAGGCTGTGGCCACCCTTGCAGTGTATTTGAAGCTAGGTACTGTCATGTATACAAAGTCTATAGGGTGAGTTTGTACAACTGTACTGTAGTCTTCTGTCCGGTAAATCCATACCTTTCATATGCTTGCAATTACGCACTGTCTATACAACTGGATGTTTATATAGCGCTGCAATCAATGTCATTGTGGGAGGGTGTTATGGGGAGTTCCTAACGGAAATGCCTGTCTTATTTCTTTCTGCCTTGGTTACAGTGGGTGAGTGGGCATTTTGGTGGATTTGCTACCTGATGTTTTTCATTTTGAAATGTAAGCGGTTGTCTGTGATTTATATCAGGGTTCTGTATGCACTCATTCTATATTTTCATTTTCCCACTTCTTTGTATAGACTTTAATACAAACAATGTGTTCCTTTTCAGAATGGAAAAGTCAGCTCAGATCTATGTCAGCTGATTGTTTATCTAGAGAAAATGTGTTCATTTCCAGGGTGATATAAAGAGATATAAAACACAGTTAAATATGAATGATGACTTCCCCCTCAGTCTGAGTACATCCAATTGTTTTCATGATCTTCACATCCTGCTAGTTTAAGTGCAATGTAATACTATAAATGATTTATTTGTTCAATAGAAGGCACCTGAAGTTCTGGACTTTATTAGTGAATCAGCTTTGATCTCGTTCTCTTACTCTACGAGAGGGTTTTACTTTGTTAAAACTGAAGTTAGTGTATGTGCCTAATTGTTGAGAGAGGCTAGCCTATACACAACCAGTCAAAGGTTTGGACACACCTACTCATTCACGTGTTTTTCTTTATTTCCACTATTTTTTTCATTGTAAAATAATAGTGAAGATATCAAAACTATGAAATAACACATATTGAATCATGTAGTAACCCAAAAAGTGTTAAACAAATCAAAATATATTTGAAATTTTATATTTTTCAAATAGCCACCCTTTGCCTTGATGACAGCTTTGCACACTCTTGGCGTTCTCTCAACCAGCTTCACCTGGAATCCTTTCCCAACAGTCTTGAAGGAGTTCCCACATACGGTGCCTTGCAAAAGTATTCATCCCCCTTGGCGTTTTTTCCTATTTTGTTTGTATTACAACCTGTAATTTAAATTGATTTTTATTTGGATTTCATGTAATGGACATACACAAAATAGTCCAAATTGGTGAAGTGAGGGAAAAAAGTATTTGATCCCCTGCTGATTTTGTACGTTTGCCCACTGACAAAGACATGATCAGTCTATAATTTTAATGGTAGGTTTATTTGAACAGTGAGGGACAGAATAACAACAAAAAAATCCAGAGAAACGCATGTCAAAAATGTTATAAATTGATTTGCATTTTAATGAGGGAAATAAGTATTTGACCCCTCTGCAAAACATGACTTAGTACTTGGTGGCAAAACCCTTGTTGGCAATCACAGAGGTCAGACGTTTCTTTTAGTTGGCCACCAGGTTTGCAGACATCTCAGGAGGGATTTTGTTCCACTCCTCTTTGCAGATCTTCTCCAAGTCATTAAGGTTTCGAGGCTGACGTTTGGCAACTCGAACCTTCAGCTCCCTCCACAGATTTTCTATGGGATTAAGGTCTGGAGGCTGGCTAGGCCACTCCAGGACCTTAATGTGCTTCTTCTTGAGCCACTCCTTTGTTGCCTTGGCCATGTGTTTTGGGTCATTGTAATGCTGGAATACCCATCCACAACCCATTTTCAATGCCCTCGCTGAGGGAAGGAAGTTCTCACCCAAGATTTGACGGTACATGGCCCCATCCATCGTCCCTTTGAAGCGGTGAAGTTGTCCTGTCCCCTTAGCAGAAAAACACCCCTAAAGCATAATGTTTCCACCTCCATGTTTGACGGTGGGGATGGTGTTCTTGGGGTCATAGGCAGCATTCCTCCTCCTCCAAACACGGCGAGTTGAGTTGATGCCAAAGAGCTCGATTTTGGTCTCAACTGACCACAACATTTTCACCCAGTTCTCCTCTGAATCATTCAGATGTTCATTGGCAAACTTCAGACGGGCCGATATATGTGCTTTCTTGAGCAGGGGGACCTTGCGGGCGCTGCAGGATTTCAGTCCTTCACGGCGTAGTGTGTTACCAATTGTTTTCTTGGTGACTATGGTCCCAGCTGCCTTGAGATCATTGACAAGATCCTCCCGTGTAGTTCTGGGCTGATTCCTCACCGTTCTCATGATCATTGCAACTCCACGAGGTGAGATCTTGCATGGAGCCCCATGCCGAGGGAGATTGACAGTTCATTTGTGTTTCTTCCATTTGTGAATAATTGCACCAACTGTTGTCACCTTCTCACCAAGCTGCTTGGCGATGGTCTTGTAGCCCATTCCAGCCTTGTGTAGGTCTACAATCTTGATCCTGACATCCTTGGAGAGCTCTTTGGTCTTGGCCATGGTGGAGAGTTTGGAATCTGATTGATTGATTGCTTCTGTGGACAGGTGTCTTTTATACAGGTAACAAACTGAGATTAGGAGCACTCCCTTTAAGAGTGTGCTCCTAATCTCAGCTCGTTACCCTTATAAAAGACACCTGGGAGCCAGAAATCTTTCTGATTGAGAGGGGGTCAAATACTTATTTCCCTCATTAAAATGCAAATCAATTTATAACATTTTTGACATGCGTTTTTCTGGATTTTTTTGTTGTTATTCTGTCTCTCACTGTTCAAATAAACCTACCATTAAAATTATAGACTGATCATTTCTTTGTCAGTGGGTAAACGTACAAAATCAGCAGGGGATCAAATACTTTTTTCCCTCACTGTATGTATTCACCCCCTTTGCTATGAAGCCCCTAAATAAGATCTGGTGCAACCAATTACCCTCAGAAGTCACATAATTAGTTAAATAACGTCCACCTGTGTGCAATCTAAGTGTCACATGATCTGTCACGTGATCTCAGTATATATACACCTGTTCTGAAAGGCCCCAGAGTCTGCAACACCACTAAGCAAGGGGCACCACCAGGCAAGGGGCACCATGAAGACCAATGAGCTCTCCAAACAGGTCAGGGACAAAGTTGTGGAGAAGTACAGATCAGGGTTGGGTTATAAAAGAATATCCGAAACTTTGAACATCCCAAGGAAGATCCATAATTTAAAAATGGAAAGAATATGGCACCACAACAAACCTGCCAAGAGAGGGCCGCCCACCAAAACTCACGGCCCAGGCAAGGAGGGCATTAATCAGAGAGGCAACAAAGAGACCAACGATAACCCTGAAGGAGCTGCAAAGCTCCACAGCAGAGATTGGAGTATCTGTCCATAGGACCACTTTAAGCCGTACACTCCACAGAGCTGGGCTTTACGGAAGAGTGGCCAGAAAAAAGCCATTGCTTAAAGAAAAAAATAAGCAAACATGTTTGGTGTTTGCCAACAGGCATGTGGGAGACTCCCTAAACATATGGAAGAAGGTACTCTGGTCAGATGAAAATGCTATGTCTGGCGCAAACCCAACACCTCTCATCACCCCGAGAACACCATCCCCACAGTGAAGCATGGTGGTGGCAGCATCATGCTGTGGGGATGTTTTTCATCGGCAGGGACTGGGAAACTGGTCAGAATTGAAGGAATGATGGTTGGTGCTAAATAAAGGGAAATTCTTGAGGGAAACCTGTTTCAGTCTTCCAGAGATTTTAGACTGGGACGGAGGTTCACCTTCCAGCAGGACTATGACCCTAAGCATACTGCTAAAGCAACACTCGAGTGGTTTAAGGGGAAACATTTAAAGGTCTTGGAATGGCCTAGTCAAAGCCCAGACCTCAAACCAATTGAGAATCTGTGGTATGACTTAAAGATTGCTGTACACCAGCGGAACCCATCCAACTTGAAGGAGCTGGAGCAGTTTTGCCTTGAAGAATGGGCAGAAATCCCAGTGGCTAGATGTGCCAAGCTTATAGAGACATACCCCAAGAGACGTGCAGCTGTAATTTCTGCAAAAGGTGGCTCTACAAAGTATTGACTTTGGGGGGATGAATAGTTATGCACGCTCAAGTTTTCAGTTTTTTTGTCTTATTTCTTGTTTGTTTCACAAAAAAAAATATTTTGCATCTTCAAAGTGGTAGGCATGTTGTGTAAATCAAATGATACAAGGCAACAAAATAGGAAAAATGCCAAGGGGGGTGAATACTTTCGCATGCCACTGTATGCTGAGCATTTGTTGGCTGCTTGTCCAAACTTTTGACTGGTACTGTATGTATCACTCAGATGTTTGCTGTCAAACAAGGATGTCTTCATTTTTAGACGATGGGAAACAGTCAAGGTATATTTTCAACAGGTTGGGTGACTTAGACACAGAGCAGTGAAGGCATTCACAGTATTGAAAGTCATGATTGGATGATATTGATGTCAGAGATCTGTTGTCCCTAACCACTTTATGTTCCTCTCTCTGTCTCTTCGCTCTGTCTGTTTGAGTGCCAACTCAAACCTTTTGAACTTGAATTGGTTATTTAATTCTTACCAACTACCTACAGCGGCTAGTCTTGGAGCAGACCCTCTGCTCCTCTCCTCTCTCTGTCCTCAGGTCTACATGATGTTGAGATGGATCTGTTGTCCCAGGACTCACCCCCTGTCCTCCTCTCTCTGTCCCCAGGTATCAGGCAGCTCAGTGGAGTCACCGTGCGCCGACTCCTCCCCCTCCACGTCGTCACAGCGGCAACGTCATCGCATCACCCGCGTCAACCTCAGGGACTTCATCTTCTACATGGAGCAGGAGAGAGAGACAGCCCACTCACTTCTGCTCTACCAGGCTCTGCTCAAGTAGCACCCTCCCTCTCCCCCCTTACTATCTCCTTCTACCCCTGCAACGTGCCTTCAATCGGGTCAGATGTTTCAGCTCAGTGTCTGTGTTGTGATGTTGATATTAACGTAGCTTTTGATATAAAGGCGAGAGAAAAAACTCACTAAAATATATAGTATGCGTTTTTATCTGTTTTAGCTTCATGATAAATACACTGAGTGTACCAAACATTAAGAACACCTTCCTAATATTGCCCTTTTGCCCTCAGAACAGCCTCAATTCGTAGGGGCATGGACTCTACAAGGTGTCGAAAGTGTTCCACAGGGATGCTGGCCCATGTTGACTCCAATGCTTCCCACAGTTGTGTCAAGTTGGCTGGATATCCTTTGGGTGGTGGACCATTCTTGATACACACGGGAAACTGTTGAGCGTGAAAAAAACAGCAGCATTGCAGTTCTTCACACAAACTGGTGCGCCTGGCACCTACTACTTTTGTCTTGACCATTCACCCTCTGAATGGCACACATATAAAATCCATATCTCAAAAATCCTTCTTTAACCTGTCTCCTCTCCTTCATCTACACTGATTGAAGTGGATTTAACAAGTGACATCAATAAGGGATCATAGCTTTCACCTGGATTCACCTGGTCAGTCTATGTCATGGAAAGAGCAGGTGTTCCTAATGTTTTGTATACTCTGTTTATATTTATTTAGAGTGTTGGATTTAAGGCCATGGTGATGCAAACTCCTTGGGTTTTAGTGGGACTGGGTTTTTAAGAATTGATGTGTTTTTGTGTCTAAGGACCTGAGCCAGTACTTTTTCCATGTCAGTTGTATATCAGTTAGTTGTAAATTTGACGTCCAAGGCGATATACTGAATGAACCATCTCAAAGTGATGCTTAACTTCATGTTTATTTTCTTTAAAATAATCATATTTCGAACTTAATACATCCTACAATATTCTCTAGAACTTATTTGTTCAACAAAGTTCAATGAATATGGTTACACAAAACTAACAATTCATAGAGTAGTCTGATTCTTTACACCAAAAATGTACCAGAGCAGCTTTTTGGAACATTTATCTTCAGAAAATGGATTACAGCATAACATAAATCGAGCTCTTTAAATGTAAATAGTCATTTTGAATACTTTTAAACAGCATGTATGATATTTTTACCACATGTAATGTCAATGACTCAATACTGAGATATTCTGTAAAATCATGTGCATTGAAAATTGTTATGATTTTATTTGATTTGGATCCCTTTAGCTGACGCCATGATGACAGCTAGTCTACCTGGGGTCCGACACATAACGAAAAAGACATTACAGACTAAAATACTTTACAATTTACATACAGTACACTTAAAAAAACATGAACAAATGTAAAATACCTGAAAGGTAACATTTAACTGTCAATAAGCAAATTGTATTCTTTGTATTCTTTCACTTTATAAACTTTGTTTTAATGCAATGCAGATAGTCTGAGCCAATCCAACAGGTCAATAATCAAACCATGGTCAGAGCTACCATAGTCCACCAATATGGTGGATCCTGGCCAGTCACCCCCATTGAGCAAGGCACAGTAGTCTCTCTCTGTACCCAAACTTATGGAGAAACATATTTTTTCTAGATGTACTTTTAGAATTCAGATGCCCATTTCCACAATGCTTTAGGTTGTCTGAAGAACCTATTCTGTGAAGCCAGGCCCATACCCTCAGCAGACGCCCAGAGTGCAGTATGGTCATTTGACAAGCAGCTCCCATCTTAGGGTTTCCTCTGTTTCACTTCAAGACAATTAACAATACATATCAGACTTGTGAGGAGCTGGACAGTTGTTGGAGTACAGTTTTGAGAATTCTTAATTTTAGCCTAATATTGACATTGCATTGTTTTTATAGTTGTATGTTTTTATGTTGTCTCTAGAATGAGAGGTAGGAGACCAATGCCTCTCTGTCAGTAGCTATACATCCTTGTAATTAGGGTCAAACTCTGCAAGGCCTCAGTGTTGTCACCTGTTTCTGACCAACCTCTTATTAACATGGTCTTTCTGTTATTGTTTGGTTTTGAATACCCTCGCCTCTATGCAGCTTCTGTCTTGTGACGCTTTGTAATTTATTTGTTGAATGGGCAACATTTGGAATTAATGTGCATTGAAGTTTTTTCTAACAGCACTATTATATACTGTTTTTTATTACTTATACTATGAGAAAAAACAGAAAGCTGTGTTACTAATATATAGAAATAAATAGTTCCTGTCTCTTTTAAGCATCAAACAGTATTGTCAGTTGGTGTTGAAAGGGAAACTTATTTTTTAACTATTTATATATTCTTCTTTTGAGTTCTTTTTTCATTGGCATTTCATTTGCCACAATTTAGACAATGCAATTTTATCTCGAAAGTACTTATAGTTAAAAAATTGAAGTTTAAAAGAAGCACAAAAATACCTATTTGTTCAGTGGTTCATATTTGAATAATTATTTGTATGATTTCTGATAAATAAATATGGAGAACATTTCTACTACTTCAGCTTTTTAGCCAAAATATAAGGATTACTGATGTACCCAGTTGGAAAATGTATGTTTTAATGTATGCATAATTTGTAAATATTGTTTACATGACCATGTGTTTATTAGAACTACGTTATTTTTGGTAAACTCTGTACATATCTTGGAAATGTTCTGTTTGTGTGAAAAACATACTTCTGTATTTGTACCTATTTTGTAAAGGAATAAATAAGCTGTTTACTAAACTAAACAGACACAGACTTTTGTGATATTAATACAATTTCTTTGAATATCCATCATTTCCATATCAATCTGTAATGTCTAGTAACCCTTGATACCATACAGTACAGTTCTGTAGTTAAGCAGAGTAACTGGATTTAGTAGTACAGCTTTATTAAAAGAACTGTACTTAAAATGTGTAGCTATAGCTTAAGTGTTGTAATTACTGTACTATATAACTGGTTAGTATGTTAGCTACGCATAATAATCAGTTTCCCTTTATTATTTCAATCTAACCACAAAATCAACAGTAATGTTTTTACAGGACAGTTAGTTGTACCGAAACTGAAATTGACTAATGAAACCAACTTCATTTCTATTTACTAGCATTACACATGCTAAGTACAAATTGAGTTAAGTACCAGTGCTAGAGACCAAGAAGAAGTCCCCTCCGGATTCTACTGCTAATTAAGCGGCAGCATTTTGAAAAGACCAAAACGTTTAACTCAGTGCAAAACACAGGGATTTGGGAGCAGATTCTGGTGGGGTTTTTTCTAGATGCAGCAGCAGGCCCATTTGAAAGTCCCTTTGGCGCCTCAGACTGCTGATCTTGATTTAACCCTTAACGCCCCCTGCTTTACCCATGCAGAGACTGGTGCACTGCAAAGATATGTTTGTGCAGGGTCTGACACATTTTTTCTGGTGGATTATAGTATATTGAGAGTTCACGTCAGGTCAAACTGAAAAGTAAATGACCACATAAGAAACCTCATGAGATCTGTTTTACATATAACTGCATGAGGTGTACTGTATTTTCCGTCTTGAAAGAGACTGTTAGTGCAGATGAAAGGATGAAAAAACAACACCCTATTATCCAAGAAATGACACAAAGGACAGGGCCGAGGCAGGAAATATACAGTACGTCCTTTTATTATCGCAAATATGCAAGAAAAATCAAATGGACACACTGTAAGTGAACACATGCCCTTTAATACCACAGTCTAATTATTAAAACATTTTAAATAATATACATTTTGTACCTTAAGTATACCCTTTTGAAATGTTTTTAATTCATATGTACACAACATAATGCTTGCGAATTTGAAATTATTTTTGTTTTGTAGTGAGTGAGAGGACTTAGAGGTCTCTTTTCTAATAAGATGGTCGAGGGCTCAGTAAAAGCCAGTCCTTATAACAATTTAATATACAAACAACTGTACAACTGCCCTCTGGTCTCTGGACTTGTTAATTATGGTCTACCAACTTACTGACCACAAATTACTAAAAGAAAATGGTACACTCTCAGAAAAAAAGAGTGCTATGTGGCACCATTTGTCCCTGTAGCGGAACCCTCTGAAAAAGTTTCCAGATAGAACCATTTAAGATCAGATACAGCTCTTTCTGGTTCCAAATAGCACCCTTTAACAGGTTCTATTTGGAACCCAGGTTCTATTTGAAACCCAAAAGGGTTCTATCTGGAGCCAATTTTCAGGGTGTTCTCCAACTAGGACAAATGGTGCTACATAGCACTCTTTTTTTCTGAGAGTGTATGTGTGAAAACATACAGTATATTAGAGGAAATGCCCCAGTAATGTAATGAGGTATCTGTGAGAACCTGCCACCTGTAAGAGGTATTGTTGAGTTGCTTTACTCTTGTGTCAACAAGGACGTGAACTGATGAAGGTGAGCTAAATGCTGCCACATACTGTAACTATTCAGAACCATTGAGAACTGAGCCGGTTACCTTGAGATGGAAAGTTGAATCTAGAGACACCAGAGGACATAAAGTAGGGAGGGAATGTTTGTTTGGTCTAGTGTGGTGCGGTGCAATCCAGTGAGCCATGGGGGTAATGTTAGGAGGGTGCTCTGTACAGAAAGGTCTAGGAATGTGATGACGCAGTGGGGGGCACAACCCTTGTCTCTACTGGCATTGCTGAGGAGCTGGGAGTGCATGGGAGCCCGGGGGACCTGCTGGGCTCTGAAGCTCCACATCCCTCAGCAACATGAAAGGCCTGGTTGGCCATTCCCTTTGAGGTGACTGGATGCAAGGGCCCAGGCCAGTAGCAGGTCAGAACAAAGAGGAGCCTGATTGGGAGGGAGGCCCCCCAGGAGGTCTGTGCTGCCTTCTGGACTTCTAGGAGCTAAACTAACTAACTAAGCCTGGCCATCTTTAAGAAGTGAAGATTGAATAATCCTGTGGCTTGTTTAATCAGTGGCCATCCGCAGAGAGGACACTGGACACTAGGACCAAGTCGAGAGTTGGTTTGTTACAAATTATTAGAGTACCATCCCATTTGAACTAAGATTTTCGTAATGTTTAATGAAAACACCCACCATAGGAAATTTCAAAACAAACTCATTAACTAGCCTGTGCTGAACCAAGATCAGAATGGGCCTCTTTTTTTATCAAGTATTTTGGAATGGAAGAAACAGTGTCTGTAAATTACACAGATAGAAAGTATGAAAACGTATACTCTTTCTTTCTTGTTTCTCTCTTTGATCCACAAATGTAGAGAATCAAACCATGGAATCACAGCAGGATAGAGTAAGTGCCTCCCACTCTGTAAACAATGCTCTGATGCTCAGCTTACACTTCATTTTAGGTTATACTGCTGCAGACGTGAAGAGTGATTGAAATAATCCTGCCTTAGAAATGAGGTGACAGACAGTCTGCAAGACAAACATTAGGGGCTTCCATGATTGAACGTATTCTTTCAATTGTCAGACTATTTGTACTGTGTTTGTTTGTATAAAATAGTTTTGAAAAATCATAGTGATTTCTGTGTCAAATAAACAATTATGAAAACATGAATTTTAAACTTTGTACAATCATCAAATAGGCACCTTAGCTTTATCACCGAAGTTTGCTATTACTTACATTGTTTTGGGCTCTCTCAACATATTAATATGTGCTAATTACTATAAACACAATGAGATAACATCTGGGTTGACTTGGCACTGGTCATCAGGACGTATACTAATAACTTGTTTTGGGTGGCAGAAGTTTTGTAGATGATGTGTTATAAGTGCAAACAAAGTTCAAGCATTTAGAGTACATCTCATCAAAAACATGGAGATACACTGATTTATCTCAGTTCACATGTTCGTTTTCAAGTTATGAACATTCTGGCATTCCACAACCAATCAGCAACACATTCAGAGCCTTCGTATAAAGATTTTCTCATTTCACATTGCAGATCATTTTACCTTTTGACTTTTAACTTTTTAATACATATATGTACTCTCACATTGTTAATGTTATTTGATTTAAGATATGTTTTACAGCTAATTGCAACAGCGCCAATGCACTTTTTATGCGTGCTACAAATGTTTCCTCTGAAAGATGTACAAATAGCCAGGATCCCTTGCAGCCCCATTTAAACAATGAGACCTACTCCAGCTCTGAATGCATTACCAGCCAGACTGCTGCTTTAGCCACGTAGCCTCCAGACATAATAGTGTTTCTATAGCCACTGCCAAGTCTCTCTCTCTCTCTCTCTCGCTCTCTCTCTCTCTCTCTCTCTCTCTCTCTCTCTCTCTCTCTCTCTCTCTGTCTCTCTCCTCTCTCTGTCTCTCTCTCTCTCTCTCTCTCTCCTCTCCTCTCTGTCTCTCTCTCTCTCTCTCTCTCTCTCTCTCTCTCTCTCTCTCTCTCTCTCTCTCTCTCTCTCTCTCTCTCTCTCTCTCTCTCTCTCTCTTTCTCATTCTCTCAAGCTTTCAAACCTAATGACTCTGAATACAACGTTCATACCTCCTTCATAAAGGAGGAAAAAAAACATAAAACAATCCTATTAATAATTGTTTACACCATATTGTGATAGAACAGCAAAAAACAGAGAAAAAAGTTGCACTTCATAAACAACAATGAAAACCAGAAAGACAATCAATCGGACCTCTCTTGGCTGTGAGGCCTGGTTGCTGGCTATAAGAGCGATGTGGGCTGGATGGCCACTGGGCTGGCGGGACGATGTGTGTTTGTTGAATGACTCTGTCGCTTCCTCCTCTTCCTCTCTGCCAGCCCTGTCCCTTGTCAGGCCAGGCCTCCCTAAATTGGACCTGTCTCGTCCCCACTCAGTTGCACTGGCCGGCGCACACAACACATGGGCCTCACACAGACACGTACAGGACTGGACGACACTCTGCCTTGCACTGCACCGAGGGGGGGTCGGCAAGGGGGCCGTGCTCCTCACTGAGGTCAGGAGACACCTCTTCACAAGGGGTCAGAGAGCCTTACAACTGGAGAAAAAAGAGATTGGTCACGGTGCTTAAATGGTTCAAGAGATGGAGCTGCTGTTTCAGTCTTTTTGTTCTTCATCATAGTCCCAGATTTCTTTGGGTGTTATTAGTAAACAGAATCAAAGACTTTTGTTTTCTTTCTTTCCTTTTTTGTGTTTGATACATTCCCCTCAGAGCACTGAGTTCCTCAGAGCTGGCAACGTTACCAGGCGTCTGCTAATACTTAGGTGTTTCTTGCTGGGTTGGTTTTTTGTGGTGTGAGGTGGAGGAATATTAGGGTTTGGATTTGTTCTGTTCTGTCCAGTAGGGGGGTGATGAGCCCCTCGTGGCTAGTCCCTCTCCTCTCCTAAAGTCCCTCTCTAGTCTAGGGGCTCCTGTTTTATCCTGATGGGGGTGTTCATGGACATACTCCGCCGGTCCTCACGACACAGCACATACTCGCTGAACTGGGAGGAGTCCACCCCGCCGCCGCAGGACGCTGCCACGCTGAAACCCTTCTGGAACAGACGCTCTAGAACCTGCAGGGACAGAACAACAACAAAGGTTTAATCAATCAAATGTATTCATAAAGCCCTTTGTACATTAGCAGCCACAGAATGCTTTGCAGTAACCTGGCCTAGACCCGAAAGCGCAAGTAGAATTAGAAGCACAGTGGCCAGGAAAAACTCCCAAAGGGTTAACACAGACTTATCAATAATAATGACCTTGTCCACCCACCACCTCCTCATCAATCAAAGCTCATTTACTGGTGATGAGTCACATATACAGTAGCACATGTCATTAACCCAATCACATAGATGGATGGACGTGCCCGGAGGGGCGGTCAGACATCATATTGTCTCTGTAATATTCATGGTGGTGGGTGTGTTGAAGGATCTGCTGATGATGATATGAGGGCATAAGCTCAAATGGATGAAGGGTTTGGGGGTGTATTACAGAGAGTTTGCTAGGTGTGTTTGGAGGGAGCTGGCTTGAGTTCAGTATATGGAGAGATAACAGGCTCCTAATTTCAGTAATGAAGCAGTAGGGGTTGAGGAGTGAGGCTGAGGCCTGTAAGTTACTGGGAGCTGTGAGGGGCTGTGAGGAGCTGTGAGGAGCTGTGAGGAGCTATGAGGGGCTGTGAGGAGCTGTGAGGGGCTGTGAGGAGCTGTGAGGGGCTGTGAGGAGCTGTGAGGGGCTGTGAGAGGCTGTGAGAGACTGTGAGGGTCTGTGAGGAGCTGTGAGGGACTGTGAGGAGCTGTGAGGGGCTGTGAGGTGCTGTGAGGGACTGTGAGGTGCTGTGAGGGACTGTGAGGCGCTGTGAGAGGCTGTGAGGGACTGTGGGGAGCTGTGAGGGACTGTGAGGAGCTGTGAGGGGCTGTGAGGTGCTGTGAGGGACTGTGAGGCGCTGTGAAAGGCTGTGAGGGACTGTGAGGAGCTGTGAGGGTATGTGAGGAGCTGTGAGGGACTGTGAGGAGCTGTGAGGGGCTGTGAGGGGCTGTGAGGGACGCGTGGTGAATGAGGAAGAGGGGGAATGTGCCCCCGAATGGATAATGGAGCTGGAGGGAGAAAACTGAGATGTGAGAAGGATGGATGCACGTTAGTGAGACTCCGATTTTTTTCATCTCCTGTAATCCTTTTTAGGAGAGGGGGTATCTTTAAATCCCAATGTGAGGAGTGCTGTGTTATGACTTATTCCCCAGTTCCTTTAATAGAGTGTTGCAGCACATGGAAATGAAAGGTCTCGCTCAGGGCTAGCCTCCCTCTCCCTATATTGCCAGATATGAAGCCAGAGACCAAGATCACGCAAAATACATGAGTTTCGCCTGTTGCCCCGTATAATCACACACACACACACACACTCATACACACACACACACACACACCAGTGAGAGTGGCCTCTCCAATTGCGAGAGTGGTGGCCTCATTGGAGAGCTAAAGCGGGACAATTAGTCCTGGTGGTTGAGTCATGCAGTCTCCTCAGTCTGGGGGTTAGGGTGCCTGCTGAGGAATTCACAGATCACACAGACTGATAGGGCCTGTTAAACAGGCCTGCTCAACTATTAATGGCTGGTTTAAACACCCCCCGTACCACCTCTCCCTGCTTCCCCCCTTGCCCTGATGCAAAAACAAGGCTGAGACTGTGTCCCAAATGACACCCTATTCCCTATGTAGTGCATTACTTTTGACCAGGGCCCATAGGGCTGTAGTCTAAACTAGTGCACTATATAGGGAATAGGCCATGGGGCCATTTGGGACACAGGCTGAGATTAAATGTGGGCCAGCAGCATTTTTCTTCTTGCACCTAACTAACTCCGATAACGATAACTACCCCCTCTCCCTCTCCCTCTTTCCCCTCTCTTCTCTCTCTTCTCTTCCCCTCCCCTCTGGAGCTCTGTGGCGATGACGGAGTCAGTAATTTGTGGGAAAGAGAGGCGGCAGACGGCTGATGGTGAGTTTAAGAGAGGCACTAATTAAGAGACCTGCCGAAGCATCAAACGAACACTCCCCAAATCCAGACAGACGATGGAGAGGAGTAATGATTATGGAAATGATATTACACTCCCAGCTTTGATCATTGCATCACATTGCATTTTCCCCCCATATTTTTTTTACATATGTGGGACTCTGTCATGTTAGGCGACGCGTTCGGTCACAAAGGAGAGTAGGGTTGATCAATAAAGATACTCTTAATTAAAACATTTTGATAATGAGGCATTATTACATTGTAAATACACTGAATTTAACCTCAACATTTCATATTGAATTTCAACACATGACCATGTACATTTCAACACATGTACATTGATCTTTGATTCAAAATGCCAAATGTCCCAATGTTCAAGTGTCTTTAACCCTTCTTGCTGTAAATAAGTTATTGGCTCTTTTACAAAACCCAGGAGTTATGGTGGTTTCTGAAAGTTTCCTACTTTCTAAACTTCTTCCACTGTAGCAGCACTTTTGGTTCCCCTTTTACTGCCTCTGTCTACATTTGAAGCTGAGAATGTGAACAGAAGCATGGCCTCACTTCATCCCCTGTGCACCTTCATACACGTAGCCTAATGTAGCACACTAAACTATTCTCACTGTTGCAGGGTTGACTTGGCTGCAGAGGGATCAGCCACTGTCACATTCAACCCCCACCCCACTGTACAGCACACAGGGACATCACAGTGCTGCCACTCAAACCTGGGGTCGCCATGGGGATGAGCAGGGGATACGTATCAAGCTCGCTCCACTAACCTCCCAGCATCATAACGGAACAGAACGCAGTAGAGACAGAAGAGAAGACGGTGAGGCAGGAATCAAAGTGGATGAGCCTCATGGCTGGAAACAGAGCGTGATGTAATATTGATGGCCACCGGAGTACACACACACACACACACATACACCCGAGTGCACACACACACACATACACACATACACCCGAGTGCACACACACACACATACACACACCGGAGTTCACACACACACATACACGCAGGAATGCAGGCGCACGGATGTACACACACACACACACACACACACCCATCCACACACACACACACACACACACACACACACACCCACTCACACACACACACACACACACACACACACACACACACACACACACCCACACACACACACACACACACACACACACACCCACACACACACACACATACACACACACATCTCCAGAGATGCCTGTGCAGCACTCGTCTGTCTCCAGATGTCAGGACGTTGGGCTGGGTGTGAGTGACAGGTAGAGCAGACTCAGAGTAATGTGGTGCTGCACGGAGGGAGTCCTACTTTGTTTAACTATACATGGGCATTAAAATGTGACAAGGCACACCGCTGTTTCTACCTCTTCTTCATTCTCCACTTCATCACAAGCATCTACAACAAAATACCAATTAGAAAGTGTTTGTCTGATCATACTAAAGCGTGCCATTTCTAGGAGGGACAACTGCTGCCTTGTCTAAGAGACAAGTTCACAAAATAAGTTTCTAGTAATGCTTTGACACAGGAGGGCCGGAAATAGTTTTGGTAAGTTTATCATGTGCTCTATGTTTTCTTTTCAGAAGGGAGGGGTGAGGGTGGTGGTGGTGATGGTGATGGAGGCAGACTGCAGGGTTCTCCCTGTTACTAGCTGACCCAGTATGGATTGATAGGCTGGCTGTGTGACATGACATGTCAGAGAGAGTGGCTCGGCCATATAATGTCCCTGGCCCTGGCAGCCCTGGCAGCCCTGGCAGTGAGAGGGGACAGGGGGGGGGACAGGGGCCGTGTCTCAGAGTAGTGTTGCTGTCAGGGTGATGAAGGAAGGATTGCGTCTGGCCTGATCACAGTGCTCCATCACTATGATGTATGGAGGAGTATACCGGCCGGCTTTGGGACTGTGTGTGTGTTTGTGTATGTGTGTTTGTGTGTATGTGTGTATGTGTGTATGTGTGTGTGTGTGTGTGTGTGTGTGTGTGTGTGTTTGTGTGTTTGTGTGTATGTGTATGTGTATGTGTGTATGTGTGTGTGTGTGTGTGTGTGTGTGTGTGTGTGTGTGTGTGTGTGTGTGTGTGTGTGTGTGTGTGTGTGTTTGTGTTTGTGTGTTTGTGTGTATGTGTATGTGTGTGTGTGTGTGTGTGTGTGTGTGTGTGTGTGTGTGTGTGTGTGTGTGTGTGTGTGTAGTGTACACCTCTGTGGCTCTTTAGCTAAATGTTTTCCCTTTCTTAAGTGGACCAGTCCTTTTTTCCCATGGCTCTACATCACAGAGCAGGTGGTTTGCATTATTTCCCCTAAATTCCTCTCATGACTGCAGGAATGAATCGTTCACTCACCAAGGTGGGGTTGTTTATTGGTTTGCTCTTACGTTGGAGTTGGCAAGATTGATTTCTCAGACAGAATGAGCCAAAAATCGTATTGTTAAATAATTATAATGAATGTACCTGCCCTTGTATCGGAATAAAAATGCTGTAACTAAGGGCACCAGATGACTCTGTATTTAAAACAGAGACAGAAGAATCCAAACCAGGGCAACACGGAAATACACAAGTTCTCAATACTATCTATTTTCCATCTCTTTTTCAACTCTTTCCCTCTCTTTCTCTCTCCCCCTTTCTTTCTCTCTTTTCTTTCTTCCTCTGTGGGCGGGGTGTGGTTGCATTTCCTTGGGTCGGGGTCCAGGACTGTAATCAGATCACAGGCACATTGTCTGGCCAGGTAAGATGAGGATTATTCTCATAACCTTCTCATACCTTCACGCAACAATGACACAGGACATGATGAGTAAGTTGTTTAGAAAAATCTCCCCTTACACCAGAAAACACCTCCATCTGCTCTCTGTTCCCCTAACCTACAGCAGCTCAATGAGCCTATCTGCCAACCCCTGCAGTGTGCTTGTGTGTGTGTGTGTGTGTGTGTGTGCGTGTTTGTGTGTGTGCATGCCTGCGCGCGTGGGCGTGGGTCTTAAAGGGGCCAGCCCAGAGAGAGAAAGAGCCCTGCCGTAAACAATGCCTCCCCATCCGGTGGCAAAGTCCATACGTTGAGACAAAGCCCTCTAGAGCCCCACTGTGTCCCACATTCCCTATATAAGGTGCCATATTCACCGACTATGTAAGGAATACGGTGCCATTTGGGATGCAACCACTGAATAATGGGGTTTGTTTCACCTCAGCGCCACAGAGAGACAGTGAATCTGTGGGAAAGGCCTAATAATGAAAACCTAAAATAGGAGGGATACTTCCCAGTCCATTTGAGACGGATCTACGGCGCACACTGAGACCAGACTCAGCGGGAAACATAGTGGGAAAATGTTGTGTTAGTTGATGCGGCCAATTAATTATATTGCAAGCCATTTAAAAATCTATCAAATAAGTATAAACCGGTTTAGGCTGTTTGAGAAATTGTAAGTATGGTATTAAAAAATGCAATACGTGTATTTCAATCTCCCCGGGCGGTGTTATATTGGAGTCTTTTTAAAAAGAGGAGCTGTGTCTTAAAAAGGAGTCAAACGTAAATTATGCATATCATTTTTTCACCCCTCTCATTTTTGCGAGAAGAAAACATGGCCGCAGCGCAGGCAGACAGTGGAGAGGAGACATGGCTTTGTCCCGCTGCTCAGGCAGCTAGGCAGCAGCCCCGGAGGTGGTCTCTCACATTGGCAGGAGGGCGTGGAGGTGTCAGAGCAGAATGCCTGCCTGGCGTGTTGGGGGTAGTGTGGGGCATGCTGGGCGCTGGGTGAGGCTCCTCTATGTGTTGATCTGTATGGCTATTGGCAATGAGGTGTTGATGATACCACAGAGCTGTGGTGAGAGGCTGCTGCGTTCCTTAAAGCCTCATTCAAACCTTGGAGAGGGAAGAGTGCTTTCTGAGAGGAAGATGAATATTATCACTGTGACATACGCCTACAAGTGGCTGAAAAAACATGTCACTATCTCCGAACATCTTAAATAAATTCACACTAAATCACATGATAGTATCTATTATGCCACGTGGGTTATGATGAGGGGTTGTTGCTACAGAACAGTCATCTTGTCTGTGGCTACACGCAAGCTACAAATCATGTCACATGCCTTTACATTTCAAAGTGGAGTCCTTGTCCTATAGATCACCAGTGACGACTTTAGAACAGTCAACTTCACACCTGTAAAAAGTGATACACTACTATACCCACTTTAAACCCTCCTCCCTCAAGACTATAGGAAAACAGAAGTCACAGAGGCTCAGGAAAAAAAACTTATAGTGATGATTAAAGATGGCTGCCGACATTCATGCACAGACAAAACAGCGTTCATTATCTACCTGGACAGAGTTGAGCCTGCAGTAGCCGTTGAGGGGGAAGCGGATTACGTGCGTGGGGTCCTGGTTCCAGCCGGCATTCACCGAGTTGCACATGACGTCTCCAGTCTCGGGGAAGATCTCCTCGATGAGCACCTTCTCCCCGCTGAGGGCGATCCGCTCACCCAGGTCAGGCGTCACCCGCACCACCAGGCAGTCACAGGGCTGGGCCGTCCTGCGCTGCTCCCGCTCCTGCTTCCAACGCTCCAACTCCTTAATCATGGGGGACAGCTGGTAGTACCGAGCCTCCTCGTACAGCAGGTGGAACTCCTGGATGGGACAGGATAGGACACACGCACAAACACTCAAATCCAAGTAATTTTCATGGCAGACCTCTTTGTCCTTTTTACGGCACTTCGATACGAAGTGATTTTCGTAGCAGGTTAGGAGAGCATTTTTGCTAACGCTAACCCTAAAGCTTTTCCTAACCTTAACCTCAGTCTCCTAACCTGCTACGTTAATTATCCTAACCTGCTGCGTAAATTCTCCTAACCTGCTATGAAAAAAGTACTTCCGTATCGAAGTGGCGTTAAAAGAGTGTTCCCCGTCTATTATAGTCCCTCATATTCCTCTCATGGTATTTCCTGGTTACAAATGATTTTGGTTAGGCCCACAATGAACATTCAAATATCTCAGATTGAAGAATGATTCACTGGTAAATCAGATCAGTCTCCAGTTGTTTACAAGAAAGGCCTGTATTGTTTTTTACTACCAGAACCACAGCCATGCTAAACATGGCCATAGCTGCAATCAGCCAGTCAGTCTCTACTCCAACAGTAGCTGTTGGCAGGGCTGAGTAATCCTCTAGCATGTTGTATTGAGCTAGCTCTATTCTATAGAGGCCTGTGTCAGTGAGGAGAGGCTCAGCGAGCCCAGGCTGCAGTGATGTGGGATGGGATGGTACATTCCTGTGTGCAGACAGTCTAGCTGCAGCAGATTGCTAGCTGCCTTTCTCCCCCTGGGCTGTGATTGCTGGGGGCCATTTGCCCCTGCGCGCTTGCCTCTAATTTCCCACAAGACCAGATGGCACCATCATTCAACACTACCATAGAAAATACCAGGAAGACTGAGGAGGAAAGGCAAGCTATTGGTAACTAGCTAACAGAGGGGAGGTGAGGGGAATATATGTGGGAGAAGAAGTGAACATGAGGATAATTATAATATAAGCCATGGTTGATTTTTTATGCATGCTTTGCATAGAGGGGATTTTATGGTAATGTCTAATGTGAATAGTGGCCCAATGTTAAGCTCTGATATCACAATTTAATATTGCGTCAAATTAGTATTGTAAATGTGCTTGCAAAACAATCAGTAATTGATTTAGCTACCGTTAGCTCTAGCTGGAAATTATACAAAGGTAAATTGCTACCTTGGAAATTATACAAAGGTAAATTGCTACATTCATGGTAGCCGCATTCATTACATTTTATTTGATGTATTTCCTGTACAAAGAGAAGGTCAAAAATATATAGAGGCTAAGATAACGTAGTCACAAATCTTGGACCAGCGCTATTGCTAACTACCAGCACCGTTGCTAACTAGAATAGCAGGTCCCATTGTTGAAAAGAGTTATGGGATAATAGAATCTCGTTGTCTTAACAATTGTCATCTTCAACCTAGCACAAAGGGAAACAATATTTCCCATGACATAATGAGTTGCCATATCCTCCATGTATTTGGTCGGTATCAGGACCTTCTAATCATTCTCTTGATGAAAGATACTGGTTCAAGAGAAAAGTTGATGATTGCAGTGTTTATAAAGTCTTTATGCACTTCTAAAGTAAGTTAGGGTTTGTGCAGAGGAGAGAAAGAGTGAGTGCCTGTTTCAGTCTGACTGCATCATCATTGGCTGTGGGTGTTGGGTGCTAGGGGTGCTGGGGGAACCAAATCTAAAAAGAGTTTTCCCTTGCCTCTCCAGAACACTGCTGGGTACAGAGTGTGGTAGGGCAATAGCAGCAAACAGCATATTCATTAACCCTGCCTGCCACAGTGAGGATGGAAGAAACAGACGCTATTTCTTCCATCCTGAAAAACCCTTCAATGAAAAACCTTCTGCTTCTTTAACCCCTCATTCAACCCCCCCATCTGAAAACCAGGAATGACCCAAAACCAACTCTAGCTGAAGCGGGCGATGACGCAACACATCTTAAGCAGACATTGTAATATGTAAGATGACAGAATGTGAAGGGGTGGGTCGGTCACTTCTTTTCTCTCACTTCTCACTGCGGCTGACAAAATACATACAGAGATGTTCCCCCTTCGGGGTGCTCTCTGTATCGAAGTGTAGCTCCTCATCCTTCACAGGTCTGAAGCCATGGATGGATGTGTTTTTAACAGGGGTCTGTCTGCAAGGCACTTTAGTCATCCTGAGCCTGAGCCGGGCAGAACAGAACAGAAAACAACAGAGTAATCCTAACGTAATGCTGAAGTGAGGATGAGAGGGGAGAAAGGCCCAACAGCTCTGTCTTTGCTGTATGCTGCCAGCTCCAAGAGACAATCTATCCCACAATCCTGTGCCCAGACAGGCCGGTTGAGCTCCAAAATAATGATCCGACCTGATCACCCACTGGCAAGGCAACATCGCAGGGAAGGATGGAGGGAGAATGGATGGAGGGGGGAGGTGGAGGGAGAATGGAGGGGGGGGGGGGAGCAAAATAGAGAGATGGGGAGAGAGTGACAGAGAGGGAGCAGACAGAAAGGGAGCAGACAGAGAGGGAGCAGACAGAGAGGGAGCAGACAGAAAGGGAGCAGACAGAGAGGGAGCAGACAGAGAGGGAGCAGACAGAGAGGGAGCAGACAGAAAGGGAGCAGACAGAGAGGGAGCAGACAGAGAGGGAGCAGACAGAGAGGGAGCAGACAGAGAGGGAGCAGACAGAGAGGGAGCAAACAGAGAGGGAGCAGACAGAGAGGGAGCAGACAGAGAGGGAGCAGACAGAGAGGGAGCAGACAGAGAGGGAGCAGACAGAGAGGGAGCAGACAGATAGAGATTGTCTTGATCCAAAACAGGAACAAAATACTTTTTTACAGCTAACTAAACCAACAAAATTAGAAGTTACCTTCTACACTGTCATTTGACATGGATATGGTAATACCACTGACCTATATGGGGTGATAATGAACAAGACAATAATGAATGTGAAATGTGAAATCAATTAGCCTTACTATTGCAATAACACTTTGTCTAGCACTGTGGGTGACTGAGAAATCTACTGGATCGTACTGAAAAATAAAGAACTTACTGTTCATTGATATAATAATATTATTCTAACATGCAAAAACACACCGGAATGGTTAAGGACCATAACCTAATTTGACTGAGCATTGCTTACACACTTTGTGATTCATTGTAGTCTGAATAATGTCTGAAATATGTCATGTGGAAGGCATATTAATGGTGAATATTGTATTATATCTACTGATTTATGCTAAATATTTGTTACTATTCCGCTAAGCAGACTTTCACATTGATTTAGCTAAACACACAGCATCGTGGCTGCCAGCAGTATAAGAGACCCAGGCCTGGGGCGACGCCAAGACTGATTGTTTTCAGATAAGAACATGCTCAAGTCCTCCTAACTGTATTTGCATTTCTTTCAGAGTTCACGTAAATTGAAAGGTATGCAGATCAACAGAGAGAGAGAGGAGGCTGGATGATGCGAGGGTGTTAATGTCATGAGTTGAAACAATGAGGCCTGATGCTGCATTCGTTTGGCTTACAGTCATTGGCTGATTGGACTGTGTAGAACGGGAGTGGATGAGAACAGCTATAGCTTCCATACAGTACACTATACAGATCAGACCAAAACCAAAATGTAATTTTCCAAAAATGTGAAGGAAGCTTTCATGTCCTCACTGTTGTTCAGGTCAGTCCCCATTCAGCCTTAATGCTTAGCCCTGAGAGTTAGCCAGGGGCTCTGCCTCTCCTCTACTCCCCTTAGCGAGAGTGATGAACTACTCCAAGCCCACAGGGGAAAGACATGGAAGTTTGGGTATAATAGGGTGAACTAAAAGGGATCTGAATGGACAGGAATAGAATCTGCTCTCCTTATTCATCATCAACCATAGAGAACTTTACATTTTACTCATTGTGTTTTAGATCGATCAAAGTGGTTAAATCACAGAAGATTTGGCATGAGTCCATGATCGATCATTGGCCTGAATCTTTGCTCTGTTACTAAGTAGAATAACTTAGTAACAATAATATGTGTGTATTTCCAGAGCCGGTTGGTGTGCTAAGCCGAGCGCGTCCAGGAAGGAGTCTCCTCATGCGCACGCTGAAACAGGAGCCAGGTGTGTGCAGCCACAGTAGGCTAACATGGACCAATGTAGTGTCCCAGATAGAGCACTGTATAAAAGTGTGTGTTTTTGTGAGTGTGTGTGTGTGTGTGTGTGTTTGTCTGTCTGTAGACATCACCTACAGTACACTCCCTCCCCTCACATTCCCCTCTGTCAGACTCAAGACCACATTATTCTCGCTTCCTCTAGTATTCCTACTTCCCTCTCAAGCCCAGTTCCTTTAAACTGTCATGGCACTGTATTGAGAGCAGAGAGAGAGAGACAGTGGCTGGGAGACTGGGTGGTACTGTCAGACTGGAACAAGTGGAACAGGGGCTATACAGCCTGTTTCACCTGGCTTCACCTCTATAGAAATATTATTTTGTGAGAAACAACAGCTCTGGGCTTTGGTTCACATCAAAGAACAATTCTATGTTTTAGACTGAATTTTCACCTTTCCTTCACTGTATACTAAAGGTGCAGTCCGGGATCTTAAGCGCTTACAAATTCGTAACATATTGTACGAATTGTAATTCGTAACATATCATACAAATTGCATAAAAACCTTTTTTAAGATATCAAGTGAAATGTATGACGTAGTACACAATTGTGCACATTTTTCGGGGACCCATTTTGGCTCGTGAGCACAACTTTCAGAACTACTGGCTGAAATTATACAAAACCTTCGAAGCATCACTTTAATGATAAATCAGTGGGGACTAATTAGATTAGATTTCCAATCTTTTATTAATAAAACATATGACTGCTGATATTGACCTATTGAATGTGAATGTAGTGCCAAATAATGTTTACAATATAAATTGATAGACAACGAAAACTAACATGTTAGACATTCTTCTCAGATGAGAGGGAAGCTCAAACTTTTAATCAATAATCTATCCTTTGTATATCTCTCACTGTGTGAGTGCATACAGTGCACATGATGTTATGGTGTGCAAATACAAATCATAATGTACCTTGAAGTCATCTGGGAGAAGCAGTTTGCAGGTCCTGAGGAAGCTGAGAATGTAGCGGAATATCTCTCCATCCCTGTCGATGAAGTAGTGCTGCTTCAAGCTGTCCAGCACGATGGGCTCTGTGCCATTAAACAGACGGCTGATTCTGGAAATTGAAACACACACACACACATAATGGAATGAGGTTGAGTTGAGCGGCTGCCTTCAAATGCATGAAACAATTACCCTCCATTTATTTTTCCATTTTATTAGTGCTAAGGCTGAAATGTATTAGCATCCTGGTTGAAACAAGGGGCTTAAGGCACATTTCCTGTGTTCCAGGCCTGTTTGAAGTGTCCCTTCTGCTGTGTGATTAGGACAACATACAGTGTCTCGGCTGGTACTTACAGAAATGAATGTTATGGGTTCAGTTTAAAGCTCTATTACTAAAGGGTAAAAAAAAAATGAAATGGGTTTGCTACAATGAAATATGATATATGTTTCTCTATAGTGTGTGAATCCATGATGCATATGATAATGTCAATATTCACAGTTTCATACTCTGACACCTATTTGTGTTTTGAATACAAATATTCCACTGAATTATGTATTGATTTGGTTCATTTTTTAAAACAAGTAAGAGACGAAGTGTGACTATTACACCTCATGCCGTTCACTGTAAAAATCAGCATTCATTCAAAAAGTAATTTCTCTAAAATAACTGACGCAGGTTTCCCATTAGAATACAGAACAACAGAGGGAAATTCCATGAATGATGGACATAACTTCTAAGACACCTGTAGTTCGCCAAGCATCCATCCATAGTTGGCCTCTCAAAATGTACTGTAACCAGGAGTGAATAAGGAGTTGAAATTGCTGTAATCTGTTAGCTTTCATCCCACCATATACTGTCGATACGATGACTTGAAATATGGTTGGACAACTACACATTTCTCTCATCTCTTGTGAGGTTGTCAAGGTACAGACGTAGGATCTTAATTTGATCACCTTGTTGCAGGAGAACCTTCCTGCAATGCAGGAAATTAAAAACATGTAGTGTATTTAAGGTTTAAAAAGGCTTCTAAAGTTTGTAATTTCCACTTTTAAATTTCTGACTTGATTTTCCCTTACAAAAAATGTATCAACCCCCCCCCAAAAAATCCCTTAATTATAATACACATAATAATTCACATTTCCTGGTGCTGCAGGATATTTTCCTGCTGTAGCAAACAGTCTCAAATTAAGATCCTACATCTGTAGCTACTGTAGCTCTCAACCATTAGTTCATTAATTTCACCTCAGATCTGCACTAGGTGTATAATAGCTATAGACCTGGAAGGAAGATAAATATGACATTTATGTTGGTCATTATTAGAGACATGATTGACATGGTGTCTCTATCACTGTTTTACTGAAGTATTTGTATGAGTCACTCAACAGTTTTCTGTAGAAGTGGCAGTTAAGTGTATTTAGAGTAACCTTTAAAACGATTTCACTGCACATTTCCCTCCTCTCTCCCAGAAACAGCTCTTGGCAGAGAGAAGGCTTCGCTCGCTGTTATCATTGTTTTGATGTAATCAGCTCTTTAATCATGCTAACAGCTTTTAGGTCAGCTGAGTACAGTTAAACCACAAAGAAAGACAAATTCACACAATCTGCTTTTGCCCAGTGACTGTTAAATCCTGTTATAAGACATAACACAAGAAAGAGAGTCGCATTGGGAATCTCTATACACACAGCTGTATTACATTTTAGTCATTTAGTAGACACTCTTATCCAGAGCAACTTACAGTAGTGAGTACATACATTTTCATACTGGTCCCCCGTGAGAATCGAACCCACAACTCTGGCATTGCAAGCGCCATGTTCTACCAACTGAGCCACATGGGACCACAATAAGTGTTGACTTTATAGTTTAAATCTCTAAAGCGAATTGCATTGAATTTCCATTACAATCCTTTGCTTTGTAAAGACACAGTGCCTGTATCAAAGGGCTTCATCAGGTATAGACTGAATCATATCATGTAGAATTTGCCCTGTTTTTCCTTTCCTGTTAACTGTATAAAGAGAGCCAGTGCAAATATGCTCTCCCTCTCTTTCTCTCCCTTTCTCTTTCCCTCCCCTTCTCTCTCTCTTTCTCTCTCTCTCCATCTTGCCCCTCTCTCTTTCGCTCTGGAAATCGATGCAAAATGCTTTATAAAAAACCAATACTCATCTCCCTGTTATGCCCGAGGTGTTCCTTTCTCATATGGTCTTGCAATTCTTCCAGCTAGAATTTCACCATACCCCTCCAGGCTAACTCTGTTTTTCATCTCCACTTTTTTTTAAGCAATTAAAATGCTGCCTGTTTTTATTTTATTTATTTCTTTTTCCCTCTCTCCATTTCTGTATCTCCCTCGGTCTCAGTGTTTTCTTTTGGTAAATCACAGATTCGGGGCCCTCAGCACCTGAAAGACGGACCCTGCCCTCACCCAGCTTTGTTTCTGTCATGTCAGACAGGTAGAGAGAGAGACAGCTACACACCCTCATGCCTGCCTGCCTGGCTCAGATACACAGAGGAGAGACAGAGAGAGAGAGAGAGAGAGAGAGAGAGAGAGAGAGAGAGAGAGAGAGAGAGAGAGAGAGAGAGAGAGAGAGAGAGAGAGAGAGAGAGACAGAGAGAGAGAGAGAGAGAGAGAGAGAGAGAGAGAGAGAGAGAGAGAGAGAGAGAAAGAGAGAGAGAGAGAGAGAGAGAAGGGCAGAGTGGGAGTTTGTGAAGGACTGGAGCATCTCTGATCTCCCATCCCAGCGGTGCTGAGTAGAGGCAGCGGGGGTGAGCGGGCGGTAGGTAGACATCTCATGGACCCACACATGTCAGACTAACAGTTTAGAGTCTGAAACTCATGGCTAGGGGTGTGGGTGGGTCAAGACAAGTGCAGCTTTTCACTCTCTCCAAAATGAAAGAGACCTGAGCTGTCTTCAATAGATTCCCAATAAATTTTGACATACGTTGCAGGACATCTTACATATGTCTGTGAAAACAAATGCCCAGAGAGTGTGTTTGGATGAATGTATCAAACCCAACTTCAAGGGCGTACACTGGCTCTGTGGGGGCCAGTGATATCCTGCAATGCTGGAAGGGGGGCCTGAGTGAAAACGTTTGGGAACCCCTGGCATAGTAGATAATACCACTGATGGCTGCAGGTAGCCTAGTGGTTAGAGCGTTGGGCCTGTAACCGAAAGGTCGCTGGTTTGAATACCTGAGGTGAAAAAATACCTGTTTTTATGCTATACTATATATCCCTCATAGATAATGGAAACCAGAGAGATTATCAAATCAAATCAAATCAAATGTTATTGGCCACATGCGCCGAATACAACAGGTGCAGACATTACAGTGAAATGCTTACTTACAGCCCTTAACCAACAGTGCATTTATTTTTAACGTAAAAATAAAACAACAACAAAAAAAGTGTTGAGAAAAAAAGTGCAGAAGTATAATAAAATAACAGTAGGGAGGCTATATATACAGGGGGGTACCGGTGCAGAGTCAATGTGCGGGGGCACCGGCTAGTTGAGGTAGTTGAAGTAATATGTACATGTGGGCAGAGTTAAAGTGACTATGCATAAATAATTAACAGAGTAGCAGCAGCGTAAAAGGATGGGGTGGGGGGGGCAGTGCAAATAGTCCGGGTAGCCATGATTAGCTGTTCAGGAGTCTTATGGCTTGGGGGTAGAAGCTGTTGAGAAGTATTTTGGACCTAGACTTGGCACTCCGGTACCGCTTGCCGTGCGGTAGCAGAGAGAACAGTCTATGACTAGGGTGGCTGGAGTCTTTGACAATTTTGAGGGCTTTCCTCTGACACCGCCTGGTATAGAGGTCCTGGATGGCAGGAAGCTTGGCCCTAGTGATGTACTGGGCCGTACGCACTACCCTCTGTAGTGCCTTGCGGTCGGAGGCCAAGCAGTTGCCATACCAGGCGGTGATGCAACCAGTCAGGATGCTCTCGATGGTGCAGCTGTAGAATTTGTTGAGGATCTGAGGACCCATGCCAAATCTTTTCAGTCTCCTGAGGGGGAATAGGCTTTGTCGTGCCCTCTTCACGACTGTCTTGGTGTGTTTGGACCATGATAGTTCGTTGGTGATGTGGACACCAAGGAACTTGAAGCTCTCAACCTGTTCCACTACAGCCCCGTCGATGAGAATGGGGGCGTGCTCAGTCCTCTTTTTTTTCCTGTAGTCCACAATCATCTCCTTTGTCTTGGTCACGTTGAGGGAGAGGTTGTTGTCCTGGCACCACACGGCCAGGTCTCTGACCTCCTCCCTATAGGCTGTCTCATCGTTGTCTGTGATCAGACCAAAATAAAACAAGTATCAAGTAATAACCTGTGTCAAAGGTCATTTCAAAATAGTTTCCTTGTCTGTGTAATATTCTTCTCATTTACTTTTCTCAGCCTCAGTAGAATGGAGCTCTGAAGCTTATCTCCTTAACTATGAACTCCCCAGAGCGGGTATCAATGTTTGATGACCCCTGTCCCTTAATGCAGTCTGTACAGAGGAAGATGAATACCCAGACATTAGTTACTAGACTAAGTTTCTCTACGCACTCTGCATTATTAACGCAGCAATCTTTTAAAAGTAATCATCAACTTACAATTCTTTGAACCTTGTTCTTTAATTGTCAAGTTTCAGTGGATCATGGATGGTGGACTAGGACTAGACTCCTCCATGCACACCACACCGGATGTCCTCTAAAAAGACTGCATATAAGTCTGGCTATTGCAGTGTAATTGTTTTGCTTTCTGTCAGCCATTATCCTAATTCACACAAAAGGGCTCCTCCTCCACTGGTTCCAGAGGAAAGTGCACTCCTGAGGCAGACTGTGTGGAACACTGAGGAGGCAGAGAGAGTGAGAGAGAGAGAGAGAGAGATAGAGATAGAGAGAGAGAGAGAGAGAGAGAGAGAGAGAGAGAGAGAGAGAGAGAGAGAGAGAGAGAGAGAGAGAGAGAGAGAGAGAGAGAGAGAGAGAGAGAGAACGAGAGAGAGAACTGGCTCTCACATACACAGTGGTATCCTGTCATTACTCTTACTGTAAAAGCACTGCTTCTGAGCTCCCTACTATACAGTATGTATGTTACATTTGTAAGGCTTTTCACCCTTGTGTGTTCAGGATGTATAATGTGTATGCAATGTGTAACATCATTATGTGAGGTTAGTGGAGGCTCTTCAGAGGAGGAAGGGGAGGACCATCCTCCTCAGTGAATTTCATTTATTATTTATTTAAGTAAAACATTTAAAATGTGATCCTTTTTAGATAAAACTATACTAAATACATTCACATCTCACCAAATAATTGATTAATTTACTTTTTTGCAATGGTCTACAGTAGCCTCAACAGCTCTCTGTAGGGTAGCACCATGGTGTAGCCGGAGGACAGCTAGCTTCCGTCCTCCTCTGGGTACATGGACTTCAATACAAAACCTAGAAGGCTCATGGTTCTCACCCCCTTCCATAGACTTACACAGTAATTATTACAACAGAATCGGCAGAAGCAACTTCCGGAGGACGTCCTCCAACCTATCAGAGCTCTTGCAGCATGAACTGACATGTTGTCCACCCAATCAAAGAATCAGAGAAAGAGTACTGAAAGCATAAGCTACAGCTAGCTAGCACTGCAGTGCATAAAATGTTGTGAGTAGTTGACTCAACGAGAGAGAAAGACAATTGTTGAACAGTTTTGAACAAATACATTTCTTCCAAAAAAATGAAGGAGAAGCAAGAGAGAGATCGAGAGAGTATCACTTTCAGTATCACTTACTTAGCTAGCAAATGCAGCTAGCTAGTTTAGCCTACTCAAACATCCTCCTCAAACAGAGGGATGCTATGTTAGCTAGCTGGCTATGACTATCCAACACAACACTGGAACTCTTCCAAGTCAAGATAAGCTTTTGGTTTTACTAATTTATTGCCACCGGGGCCCGCCGGTGTAAGTGCTAAACTGCTTACTGACTGTACACTGTAACTACATGATTGTAGTGGGTTTACTAACGCGTTAGTTCTATTAGCTACATTGACTATGACGTTACTTTCGCTAATATGGTGACAACGATGTAGGCTGTGTGTAACGGTTATGATATGGTTTGGAAAGTTGTTTTTGCCTGGTCACATACAGCTGATGTGTTGTGCATTGAAGTCCACAAGCGAAGGGAAAAGGTGAGAGGAGGAGAGTGCATAGATGCGAGAAGGAATACAATGTGGCTACTATGAAAGTGAACTGTGTTTACGCGTGATCAAGGGTGTATTCATTCTGCCGATTCTGTTGAAAAACGTTTCTTAAACGGAAGCAAACAGAACGAAACGGGGATAAATATACCTGTATTTGTCCAAAGGAAACACTTGTTTGCAACTGTTGGACTAATGATTACACCCTAGATCAGCTAGATGCAGGCAAGAGTGTGCAAGGCGGTATTGAATGTGTCACTGTCTGTCCATGTGTAACTGTCTGTCGCCTCAAATTTTTCTCTCAACCTGTGTGCACCAATGTTGTAAACTTTCATTTATAGGCTAGCTTGTAGCGACCTCATGATGGGTATAGGGAAAATGTGAGTATCATGTAGTAGCCTAAGCCTATCGCTGTTACATTGAACTGGGTGGATGGAATATGAATGACAGTCATCTAATATTCTGTAATAGAAATAAGGCCATGCTCATAAAAAAATAAAAACGTCCTCCCTCATCTTAAACTGACCGCCACTGAGGTACATGGTGGTGTAAAAGTTAAATGATAAATAGTATAAACATAAGTGTAAAACAACACGGTACATTTGCATAATGTACATCCTGGTACAGTGCCTTGGGAAAGTATTCAGACCCCTTGACTTTTTCCACACTTTGTTATGTGACAGCCTTATTCTAAAATGCATTAAATAAATAAAAATTATCAGTAATCTACACACAATACCCCATACTGACAAAGCGAAAAACTGGTTTTTAGAAATTTAAGCAAATGTATAAAAAATAAAACAGAAATACCTTATTTACATTAGTATTCAAACCCTTAGCTATGAGACTCGAAATTGAGCTCAGATGCGTCCTGTTTCCATTGATCAACGTTGAGATGTTTCTACAACTTGATTGGAGTCCACCTGTGGTAAATTCTATTGATTGGACATGATTTGGATAGGCACACACCTGTATATATAAGGTCCCACAGTTGACAGTGCACGTCAGAGCAAAAACCAAGCCATGAGGTCAAAGGAATTGTCCATAGAGCTCCGAGACAGGATTGTGTCGAGGCACAGATCTGGGGAAGGGTACCAAAAATGTCTGCAGCATTGAAGGTCCCCAAGAACACAGTGGCCTCCATCATTCTTAAATGGAAGAAGTTTGGAACCACCAAGACTCTTCCTAGAGCTGGCTGCCCGGCCAAACTGAGCAATCGGTGGACAATCTCCTCTGTGGAGATTGGAGAACCTTCCAGAAGGACAACCATCTCTGCAGCACTCCACCAATCAGGCCTTTATGGTAGAGTGGCCAGACAGAAGCCACTCCTCAGTAAAAGGCACAGGACAGCCCGCTTGGAGTTTGCCAAAAGGCACCTAAAGACTCTCAGACCATGAGAAACAAGATTCTCTGGTCTGATGAAACCAAGATTGAACTCTTTGGCCATAATGCCAAGCATCATGTCTGGAAGAAACCTGGCACCATCCATACAGTGAAGCATGGTGGTGGCAGCATCATGCTGTGGGGATGTTTTTCAGCGGCAGGGACTGGGAGACTAGTCAGGATCGAGGCAAAGATGAACGGAGCAAAGTACACAGAGATCCTTGATGAAAACCTGCTCCAGAGCGCTCAGGACCTCAGACTGGGGGCGAAGTTTCACCTTCCAACAGGACAATGACCCTAATCACACAGCCAAGACAACACAGGAGTGGCTTCGGGACATGTCTCTGAATGTCCTTGAGTGGCCCAGCCAGAGCCCGGACTTTAACCTGATCAAACATCTCTGGAGAGACCTGAACATAGCTGTGCAGCAATGCTCCCCATCCAACCTGACAGAGCTTGAGAAGATCTGCAGAGAAGAATGGGAGAAACTCCCCAAATACAGGTGTGCCAAGCTTGTAGCGTCATACCCAAGAAGACTCGAGGCTAGAATCGCTGCCAAAGGTGCTTCAACAAAGTACTGAGTAAAGGGTCTGAATACTTATGTAAATATGATATTGCAGTTTTATATTTTTTTATAAATTAGCAAAAATTTCTAGGAACCTATTTTTTCTTTGTCATTATGGGGTATTGTGTGTAGATTAATCAAGAAAAACAAGAATTTAATCAATTTTTGAATAAGGCTGTAACCTAACAAAATGTGGAAAAAGTCAAGGGGTCTGAATACTTTCCAAAGGCACTGTATATATGTGAGTGTATATGAAACAACCTGTATTTGAACATCTGGAAAGTCATCCTAATATATAAACTATTGATTTACTGTAATTCTAATTCTAATGTCATAAAACAGTGGGTATTATGTACATACTGCTAGTAATAACAAAAATGTTCACTCAGGTATCGTGTACCTGCAGTGTCTTGTCCTGTCTTGCTGTCCAACCCTCTTAAATGAACCAAACACACAGCTAATAGCGATGACAAACATGACATAATAATACTAAGGATAAACAATGGCCTTTTATAGGCATGGAGATTTTCTCACAACAAGATAAATCATGTTGGTTTATGGACAAAGAAAACAAAGAGAGTTGACAGTGATTTCCTGTCAGAGCTGTCTGAATATCCAAGGCTTATGTTGATACTTTTCCTCTAACCATTTCCTCAGATTTTCCTACAAACTGATGTATGTTTACCTTGGCTTAGCTGAAACTCTGGCTTCAAGTAATAGTAATTGACTAGGGGGGTCATTTCTATAGAAAACATGAACTAACTTCAGCATAAACAATTTGCATTACTTTAAAGTTGCATGGCTGGTTTTAGTTACAAATCATTTGGACATTGATTAGAGATGGTTTTAGATCAGTTGGTTTTGTTACTATAATGGGGAAATAACAGCTGACATTTTCCCTCTCCATAATGTACAACTAAAGTGCATAAACCTGTAGCATCATTTCAGTGAATGAAAGAGTCAGCAACAGCAATTAACACATTTTCCATGTGTTAGAAAATGTTATAATCAAATACAATTCAAATGAAGCCATATGGAGGTTAGGCTATCCAACATACAATATCAAACTAGAGAGAAACTATCATTAAAGCAATCAACTGTATAACTGATATCAAAAACTTGTAATGAGGGGTTTTGGGGGATATTGGGATATATGTCCTATAAAAAGTGTTTTTGAGCACGATTACTTATTTAAGTTTATGGTGGGAGACAATTTCAAAGAAAATGTGTATCAGTAGGCTACTCTCCTAGAATTTGTTTTAAAAATGTGAAAAATGTATCTTGGCACTATGGATAATAAACGAGACAAACACCTTTCACTTATTGAATGAGAATATCCGATTCCTTACCTTGAGTCTGGGTATTTGGTGAGAGTAGCCAGGCTACTAGTATACATGTGTCCCCCGACGTCAATGTGAACCGGAGCATTCGACTTTGTCAGTTGAGCCGGTAGAGGGATTCCTTGTGTGGACATAGGAGATACCGGGGACCGGGTCAAAGACAGGCGTGACATGCTTCTTCCTTCCTGAAAACAAGTAAATGGAAAAACCATAGACATCATAAATTACTTGGGTCTCCAGAAAGTCTGTATCTTCCACCAGTGCGATCCTGAGCCTTATCAGATCACTTCCACGTCTGTCTGCTCGCATATTTAGCTTACAGAATATTGCCACCGTTCTAATGAAGTATGTTTGCATCTTTTCATTCAATGCTGGAGGGGAGGATGATTATTACGGCTCCAGAAAGAGGAATGCTAGGTGTCAGCCTCTAGGTGGATAAAACAAACTGCAATATTATAATTAAAGGTTGTGTTATGTGTTAGACGTGATATGCCCAGACACACCAACCACCAATCTGAGAATACAGAATTGAGGGCATTTGTTCCTGATGAACTCTGTCCCTGAACCACACATATGAAAAAATTTACCCCTTACAAGATTGTCATGTTGTTTCTTTATTTTACCCCCACACAATAATGTCCTATAAATGTAAATGTAATAACAAAGTTACTGGTGCATCAAAAATAGCATCTCATATCATAGGAGTCAAGGTAAATGATATGTATCCAACACAATAAAACTTAACAGGACCAAGCAAGATGTGAAGACAAACTACTTAGTAACTTTATAATATCTGTCATGAAAATGTATGTAAATGTAATGGTCAGGAGTTTTAATTAATTGCTCGAAATCCTCCAATGAATTTTTAGAAACGTGGGCAGGCTTTGGCCACATGTTCAACAGAGAAATGATGCAAGTCCTCAGGCTGGTGTGAATTGGGGATGTTGGATGGAAGGCATGGGAAACATATGACCACTTCATGAATGTCAACTATCCGTTACATAAATTCCTCCCCAAACTATTCCAGAGCCCCTTCGTAACACTCAGGCCATCCAGGTAGCATACACTGGGTTGGCGCGCTTCAGGCCACAGCGCAGTCCGAGGCGCATGGATCCAGCTCGTCAGAGTTGGGTTAAACAATGATGTAGGCTATTAAACAGACATGTGGGTATTGGGGATCATAGTTCCTCAATTTTGCGTACAACCAATCACCACAATCGAACTTAATCAAGATTGATCAAAATAACATGTTTTCCTCTGTAATTTGGGCAAATTACGCACAGGCATAGGCCTGTCAATTAAATCCCAACATCTCAACTCACAAACATTTTAATTAATATCAGAGTCAGTTTAATAGAAACATATCAGATATAGTTAGAAAATGTCAAGCAACTTACATTAGGATGTGGTTTCATGAAAAAATATACATCCATCATGTCTGCAAAAATGGCGGGTCGCTGGAATAAACTAAATTATTATAACTTGAAAGAAAGGCATTTCATCAACTTGTTCTTCCATGCAAGAGTACATTTACTAAGCTTTTAATTTTAACCATAAAAGGTCAACAGAAGGCAGTTGTTAGGGTTCATTCAGCCCTTTGCTCCAGGCGAGATGCCCTGGGGCACAAAGTGTTGTTGGAGACTACAGAATTTTCCAGGGTGTTGCCCGCCTCGCTGTATACACCACCAAGCCTTCAGGAATAATGATCATTTAATACGCACGCTGGATGATATATTTCAGGCCCCAGTGAAAGAAAGACTTCAAAAGACTTAAGAAGTTTTTGGCGTATAAGGCTATCCCACCTCTTCATTTAGCCATGGGCCACAGTAACCAATACTGATAATATTGTTGGGGGAATATATACCAGATAGGACACAAACACACACACACACACACACACACACACACACACACACACACACACACATACATACACACACACACACACACACACACACACACACACACTGGGTTAAGATGGGAGGAGTTGACGGAGTGGAGGGTAACGTGAAATACAGGACAGAAGGAAAGCATATTGATATTATATGATCAATATGTGGGGTAAAGATTATCATTATTAAAAGGCTATAAGCCAAGAAACTCTCACAAGAGTTTTCAAATAAAAAATACAAATACTGGCACTATTACCATTGACTCGTCTGAATGAGATCAACTGACATCTGTTCCGTGACTTTCTGTGTTATAATAGTTTCCTATTGACCAACATTCTAGCTGTAGTAGCTCTAGCCAATAACGGTTTGAAACGTTCACAAGAGTTGGCTTTCACTATGGGCAATGGTGTACCAAAGAAAGATATTTGACAATTGTACAAAGCAAAGATCAGAATGTGCGTAATTGTTATAAAATAAAATAGCCAAAAAGAACGTGCACAGTAGCAGAGATCCATAGTGTACACTTTTGCCCTCTTGAACACAGTTTACATTGATGCCCACGGATAGCCTACTTCTACCAGATGCACAATATGGCGTCTTACTCATTTCTACCAACATGAAATTATGATCCAGAGACGTTTGATTCAAAAGCGAACAATGCGTAAAATGAATGCGTAAATATGCCAACAGCATCAATAGACAACAAGGGAAAGACAACAGCCTAGACAAACATTCACACCTTTCCCAGACTGGACAAAACATAGCCCTACTACAAGTAAAGTTATTCCAAATTACCTGGTGTTGAGTATAGTTTGTTCGCTGATACTGTAGGCTATCATACCATGAGGAAATGCCGTATCTTAATATGAATTTAGTCATACCGTTTCAAACATCGTAGGAGTCCGAGGGAATCCGTGCCAGTTTCTATCAGTCCCAGCTGATGACTGCGTTCCGCCTTTTCACATGCCCGGAGTTTCGTAGAACTAGAGTGCCATCCAATAGCCGACCCAAGCATTCCTCAAGTAGGATCCGCTCCTTTGGAACGAAACTGCCAACACTGTATCCACAAACTGTTCTAAAACGTGAATCTACCAGTGATAACTACATTGATTAAAAAGAAGGGTCGCTGTGGCTTTAAAGATCTATAGCTGATGCTGGCTGACTTGTTCAGACCAAGCTCTTTCCACAAAAGCAGCACAGGAAGAAGCAAAGAAGCGTTCTTACCTTATACATAGAAGAGATCTCTCCTTTCCCTTTTCGGTTCTTATTTGAGTCGGTCAAATCCTGCTTCGTATTTTAGCTTCTTGAGTGCCTTTTTGCTTAAATGAAACTGCCGGTCTGTTATGAGAAGAAAGCCAATAATCCCGTCTCTAAATAACAGAGCAGCGCTAAAAAAGAATTCTTGCTCCGGGCTGCCCAATCGCCTCTGGGGCAAGGATTAGGCTACAATTAGCTCAACTCTACTCGCACCCAGTCCGATTTTAAAAAGAAAAAGTGATACTCTCTCCCTGTTACATAAATTATGTCTATTGCCAGATATAACGATTAATGTTAGGTTTTTCGTATTTTCCGGAGAAAAGAAATACAGCCCCCGTAACGGTTTAACGTTCTGGTTTGCAGGGGATAACGGTTAAGTGCTGTTCAGTATCAGGCAAGTGTCACGTCGCTCAATATATTTAGAGCAGGAAAAAAGCAGATTTTAATCATTGTCATTTCGTCTGATGTAAAATTTCCCCAGGCATTTCCAGCTAGGCATATATTTCCATTCTCCAGTTAAATAAGTAAAACAGGGCACGCTTCCCTAGTCGTGTACTTGGAGCTATTACAAAAGGCACACTAGTAACTTGTTGACAGTGTCAATAAAATAGAATAATAATATGTAGATATCCTTGGATACTTTTCATGCGGCGATTTTTCCCTGTCCTTTCTCCACTAATGTCTCCAGTAGTAACGCCAAATGTCCTGTAGGCCGTTAAAACCAAATTACTTCTATCGACATGCATTCTGCTATTGCAGAAAGCGCCCTCACAACCTGCCTCCAGCTAAACGCGCCATTTCAATTATAGCACAGGGCTAGATGGAGATGTCTGCAGTGAAAATGTCCTATGCAAACAGTGAGACAGACTGCTAGCCCAGCTAGAAGATTTTACTAATTTACCTAAAGATGCATTATGTTAAATGAATATAACGGTCTGGCTAAATGCTAATGTTGTTATATAAAACGCTAATATGCCCCCTCAAAAATAAATCAGTGTTGCATCACTTTTATAGCAGGATAAAAGGCGCCCTGTGGAAGTCAAAGTGATATCTCTTTGCTCTGCCTCCTTCCTGTGCAGGTGTTCACATAGGCTTGTGATTATTTATTTATTTATTTGCGTGTTTGTTTATTTGCGTGTAAATAACTGTGAATAATTGATGTTGCATTGAGGCCAGTAATTAATTACTGTAGGCCTACTGTCGAATCCAGACACTCCACGGCGCTCAGCTATTTGGTTTCTTGATATTTGGCGCCAACCAGTGTGGGAAATGATTATTGGTCCAAATAAAAAATAATACTGAAGGAATAAAATAATAAGGTGAATTCGATTGCAACGAGAGCTGCCTTTTTATGCTCCAATTTGATTGATTGATCGAATTAAAACGCGTCACTTAGATGAGGTGGTTTCCTGGTTCATGTCTGGGGATTGGCGCGCCAAACCGAACGGTTATAAGAATTGGATAGAAATCAGAGCTGCCTTAGGAAGTAGCCCCCCTAACAGGGCAAGATAAACTTGCCCTCTGGCATACATTTGTTGTCTTCAGGAGTACAAACTGGAGGCAAGAAGACAGGATTTTTTTTTCATTCAAGTAACAACCCTGCAGTTAGTTCAATTACA
>NC_139991.1:1245180-1364094 GCF_964263955.1 Coregonus lavaretus
AGCGAATTGCATTGAATTTCCATTACAATCCTTTGCTTTGTAAAGATACAGTGCCTGTATCAAAGGGCTTCATCAGGTATAGACTGAATCATATCATGTAGAATTTGCCCTGTTTTTCCTTTCCTGTTAACTGTATAAAGAGAGCCAGTGCAAATATGCTCTCCCTCTCTTTCTCTCCCTTTCTCTTTCCCTCCCCTTCTCTCTCTCTTTCTCTCTCTCTCCATCTTGCCCCTCTCTCTTTCGCTCTGGAAATCGATGCAAAATGCTTTATAAAAAACCAATACTCATCTCCCTGTTATGCCCGAGGTGTTCCTTTCTCATATGGTCTTGCAATTCTTCCAGCTAGAATTTCACCATACCCCTCCAGGCTAACTCTGTTTTTCATCTCCACTTTTTTTTAAGCAATTAAAATGCTGCCTGTTTTTATTTTATTTATTTCTTTTTCCCTCTCTCCATTTCTGTATCTCCCTCGGTCTCAGTGTTTTCTTTTGGTAAATCACAGATTCGGGGCCCTCAGCACCTGAAAGACGGACCCCTGCCCTCACCCAGCTTTGTTACTGTCATGTCAGACAGGTAGAGAGAGAGACAGCTACACACCCTCATGCCTGCCTGCCTGGCTCAGATAGACAGAGAGAGACAGAGAGAGAGAGAGAGAGAGAGAGAGAGAGAGAGCGAGAGAGAGAGAGAGAGAGAGAGAGAGAGAGAGAGAGGGGGCAGAGTGGGAGTTTGTGAAGGACTGGAGCATCTCTGATCTCCCATCCCAGCGGTGCTGAGTAGAGGCAGCGGGGGTGAGCGGGCGGTAGGTAGACATCTCATGGACCCACACATGTCAGACTAACAGTTTAGAGTCTGAAACTCATGGCTAGGGGTGTGGGTGGGTCAAGACAAGTGCAGCTTTTCACTCTCTCCAAAATGAAAGAGACCTGAGCTGTCTTCAATAGATTCCCAATAAATTTTGACATACGTTGCAGGACATCTTACATATGTCTGTGAAAACAAATGCCCAGAGAGTGTGTTTGGATGAATGTATCAAACCCAACTTCAAGGGCGTACACTGGCTCTGTGGGGGCCAGTGATATCCTGCAATGCTGGAAGGGGGGCCTGAGTGAAAACGTTTGGGAACCCCTGGCATAGTAGATAATACCACTGATGGCTGCAGGTAGCCTAGTGGTTAGCGCGTTGGGCCTGTAACCGAAAGGTCGCTGGTTTGAATACCTGAGGTGAAAAAAAACCTGTTTTTATGCTATACTATATATCCCTCATAGATAATGGAAACCAGAGAGATTATCAAATCAAATCAAATCAAATCAAATGTTATTGGCCACATGCGCCGAATACAACAGGTGCAGACATTACAGTGAAATGCTTACTTACAGCCCTTAACCAACAGTGCATTTATTTTTAACAAAAAAGTAAAAATAAAACAACAACAAAAAAAGTGTTGAGAAAAAAAGTGCAGAAGTATAATAAAATAACAGTAGGGAGGCTATATATACAGGGGGGTACCGGTGCAGAGTCAATGTGCGGGGGCACCGGCTAGTTGAGGTAGTTGAAGTAATATGTACATGTGGGCAGAGTTAAAGTGACTATGCATAAATAATTAACAGAGTAGCAGCAGCGTAAAAGGATGGGGTGGGGGGGCAGTGCAAATAGTCCGGGTAGCCATGATTAGCTGTTCAGGAGTCTTATGGCTTGGGGGTAGAAGCTGTTGAGAAGTATTTTGGACCTAGACTTGGCACTCCGGTACCGCTTGCCGTGCGGTAGCAGAGAGAACAGTCTATGACTAGGGTGTCTGGAGTCTTTGACAATTTTGAGGGCTTTCCTCTGACACCGCCTGGTATAGAGGTCCTGGATGGCAGGAAGCTTGGCCCTAGTGATGTACTGGGCCGTACGCACTACCCTCTGTAGTGCCTTGCGGTCGGAGGCCAAGCAGTTGCCATACCAGGCGGTGATGCAACCAGTCAGGATGCTCTCGATGGTGCAGCTGTAGAATTTGTTGAGGATCTGAGGACCCATGCCAAATCTTTTCAGTCTCTTGAGGGGGAATAGGCTTTGTCGTGCCCTCTTCACGACTGTCTTGGTGTGTTTGGACCATGATAGTTCGTTGGTGATGTGGACACCAAGGAACTTGAAGCTCTCAACCAGTTCCACTACAGCCCTGTCGATGAGAATGGGGGCGTGCTCAGTCCTCTTTTTTTTCCTGTAGTCCACAATCATCTCCTTTGTCTTGGTCACGTTGAGGGAGAGGTTGTTGTCCTGACACCACACGGCCAGGTCTCTGACCTCCTGCCTATAGGCTGTCTCATCGTTGTCTGTGATCAGACCAAAATAAAACAAGTATCAAGTAATAACCTGTGTCAAAGGTCATTTCAAAATAGTTTCCTTGTCTGTGTAATATTCTTCTCATTTACTTTCCTCAGCCTCAGTAGAATGGAGCTCTGAAGCTTATCTCCTTAACTATGAACTCCCCAGAGCGGGTATCAATGTTTGATGACCCCTGTCCCTTAATGCAGTCTGTACAGAGGAAGATGAATACCCAGACATTAGTTACTAGACTAAGTTTCTCTACGCACTCTGCATTATTAACGCAGCAATCTTTTAAAAGTAATCATCAACTTACAATTCTTTGAACCTTGTTCTTTAATTGTCAAGTTTCAGTGGATCATGGATGGTGGACTAGGACTAGACTCCTCCATGCACACCACACCGGATGTCCTCTAAAAAGACTGCATATAAGTCTGGCTATTGTAGTGTAATTGTTTTGCTTTCTGTCAGCCATTATCCTAATTCACACAAAAGGGCTCCTCCTCCACTGGTTCCAGAGGAAAGTGCACTCCTGAGGCAGACTGTGTGGAACACTGAGGAGGCAGAGAGAGTGAGAGAGAGAGAGAGAGAGAGAGAGAGAGAGAGAGAGAGAGAGAGATAGAGATAGAGATAGAGAGAGAGAGAGAGAGAGAGAGAGAGAGAACTGGCTCTCACATACACAGTGGTATCCTGTCATTACTCTTACTGCAATAGCACTGCTTCTGAGCTCCCTACTATACAGTATGTATGTTACATTTGTAAGGCTTTTCACCCTTGTGTGTTCAGGATGTATAATGTGTATGCAATGTGTAACATCATTATGTGAGGTTAGTGGAGGCTCTTCAGAGGAGGAAGGGGAGGACCATCCTCCTCAGTGAATTTCATTTATTATTTATTTAAGTAAAACATTTAAAATGTGATCCTTTTTAGATAAAACTATACTAAATACATTCACATCTCACCAAATAATTGATTAATTTACTTTTTTGCAATGGTCTACAGTAGCCTCAACAGCTCTCTGTAGGGTAGCACCATGGTGTAGCCGGAGGACAGCTAGCTTCCGTCCTCCTCTGGGTACATGGACTTCAATACAAAACCTAGAAGGCTCATGGTTCTCACCCCCTTCCATAGACTTACACAGTAATTATGACAACAGAATCGGCAGAAGCAACTTCCGGAGGACGTCCTCCAACCTATCAGAGCTCTTGCAGCATGAACTGACATGTTGTCCACCCAATCAAAGAATCAGAGAAAGAGTACTGAAAGCATAAGCTACAGCTAGCTAGCACTGCAGTGCATAAAATGTTGTGAGTAGTTGACTCAACGAGAGAGAAAGACAATTGTTGAACAGTTTTGAACAAATACATTTCTTCCAAAAAAATGAAGGAGAAGCAAGAGAGAGATCGAGAGAGTATCACTTTCAGTATCACTTACTTAGCTAGCAAATGCAGCTAGCTAGTTTAGCCTACTCAAACACCCTCCTCAAACAGAGGGATGCTATGTTAGCTAGCTGGCTATGACTATCCAACACAACACTGGAACTCTTCCAAGTCAAGATAAGCTTTTGGTTTTACTAATTTATTGCCACCGGGGCCCGCCGGTGTAAGTGCTAAACTGCTTACTGACTGTACACTGTAACTACATGATTGTAGTGGGTTTACTAACGCGTTAGTTCTATTAGCTACATTGACTATGACGTTACTTTAGCTAATATGGTGACAACGATGTAGGCTGTGTGTAACGGTTATGATATGGTTTGGAAAGTTGTTTTTGCCTGGTCACATACAGCTGATGTGTTGTGCATTGAAGTCCACAAGCGAAGGGAAAAGGTGAGAGGAGGAGAGTGCATAGATGCGAGAAGGAATACAATGTGGCTACTATGAAAGTGAACTGTGTTTACGCGTGATCAAGGGTGTATTCATTCTGCCGATTCTGTTGAAAAACGTTTCTTAAACGGAAGCAAACAGAACGAAACGGGGATAAATATACCTGTATTTGTCCAAAGGAAACACTTGTTTGCAACTGTTGGACTAATGATTACACCCTAGATCAGCTAGATGCAGGCAAGAGTGTGCAAGGCGGTATTGAATGTGTCACTGTCTGTCCATGTGTCACTGTCTGTCGCCTCAAATTTTTCTCTCAACCTGTGTGCACCAATGTTGTAAACTTTCATTTATAGGCTAGCTTGTAGCGACCTCATGATGGGTATAGGGAAAATGTGAGTATCATGTAGTAGCCTAAGCCTATCGCTGTTACATTGAACTGGGTGGATGGAATATGAATGACAGTCATCTAATATTCTGTAATAGAAATAAGGCCATGCTCATAAAAAAATAAAAACGTCCTCCCTCATCTTAAACTGACCGCCACTGAGGTACATGGTGGTGTAAAAGTTAAATGATAAATAGTATAAACATAAGTGTAAAACAACACGGTACATTTGCATAATGTACATCCTGGTACGGTGCCTTGGGAAAGTATTCAGACCCCTTGACTTTTTCCACACTTTGTTATGTGACAGCCTTATTCTAAAATGCATTAAATAAATAAAAATGATCAGTAATCTACACACAATACCCCATACTGACAAAGCGAAAAACTGGTTTTTAGAAATTTAAGCAAATGTATAAAAAATAAAACAGAAATACCTTATTTACATTAGTATTCAAACCCTTAGCTATGAGACTCGAAATTGAGCTCAGATGCGTCCTGTTTCCATTGATCAACGTTGAGATGTTTCTACAACTTGATTGGAGTCCACCTGTGGTAAGTTCTATTGATTGGACATGATTTGGATAGGCACACACCTGTATATATAAGGTCCCACAGTTGACAGTGCACGTCAGAGCAAAAACCAAGCCATGAGGTCAAAGGAATTGTCCATAGAGCTCCGAGACAGGATTGTGTCGAGGCACAGATCTGGGGAAGGGTACCAAAAATGTCTGCAGCATTGAAGGTCCCCAAGAACACAGTGGCCTCCATCATTCTTAAATGGAAGAAGTTTGGAACCACCAAGACTCTTCCTAGAGCTGGCTGCCCGGCCAAACTGAGCAATCGGTGGACAATCTCCTCTGTGGAGATTGGAGAACCTTCCAGAAGGACAACCATCTCTGCAGCACTCCACCAATCAGGCCTTTATGGTAGAGTGGCCAGACAGAAGCCACTCCTCAGTAAAAGGCACAGGACAGCCCGCTTGGAGTTTGCCAAAAGGCACCTAAAGACTCTCAGACCATGAGAAACAAGATTCTCTGGTCTGATGAAACCAAGATTGAACTCTTTGGCCTTAATGCCAAGCATCATGTCTGGAAGAAACCTGGCACCATCCATACAGTGAAGCATGGTGGTGGCAGCATCATGCTGTGGGGATGTTTTTCAGCGGCAGGGACTGGGAGACTAGTCAGGATCGAGGCAAAGATGAACGGAGCAAAGTACACAGAGATCCTTGATGAAAACCTGCTCCAGAGCGCTCAGGACCTCAGACTGGGGGCGAAGTTTCACCTTCCAACAGGACAATGACCCTAATCACACAACCAAGACAACACAGGAGTGGCTTCGGAACATGTCTCTGAATGTCCTTGAGTGGCCCAGCCAGAGCCCGGACTTTAACCTGATCGAACATCTCTGGAGAGACCTGAACATAGCTGTGCAGCAATGCTCCCCATCCAACCTGACAGAGCTTGAGAAGATCTGCAGAGAAGAATGGGAGAAACTCCCCAAATACAGGTGTGCCAAGCTTGTAGCGTCATACCCAAGAAGACTCGAGGCTGGAATCGCTGCCAAAGGTGCTTCAACAAAGTACTGAGTAAAGGGTCTGAATACTTATGTAAATATGATATTGCAGTTTTGTATTTTTTATAAATTAGCAAAAATTTCTAGAAACCTATTTTTTCTTTGTCATTATGGGGTATTGTGTGTAGATTAATCAAGAAAAAAAAGAATTTAATCAATTTTTGAATAAGGCTGTAACCTAACAAAATGTGGAAAAAGTCAAGGGGTCTGAATACTTTCCAAAGGCACTGTATATATGTGAGTGTATATGAAACAACCTGTATTTGAACATCTGGAAAGTCATCCTAATATATAAACTATTGATTTACTGTAATTCTAATTCTAATGTCATAAAACAGTGGGTATTATGTACATACTGCTAGTAATAACAAAAATGTTCACTCAGGTATCGTGTACCTGCAGTGTCTTGTCCTGTCTTGCTGTCCAACCCTCTTAAATGAACCAAACACACAGCTAATAGCGATGACAAACATGACATAATAATACTAAGGATAAACAATGGCCTTTTATAGGCATGGAGATTTTCTCACAACAAGATAAATCATGTTGGTTTATGGACAACGAAAACAAAGAGAGTTGACAGTGATTTCCTGTCAGAGCTGTCTGAATATCCAAGGCTTATGTTGATACTTTTCCTCTAACCATTTCCTCAGATTTTCCTACAAACTGATGTATGTTTACCTTGGCTTAGCTGAAACTCTGGCTTCAAGTAATAGTAATTGACTAGGGGGGTCATTTCTATAGAAAACATTAACTAACTTCAGCATAAACAATTTGCATTACTTTAAAGTTGCATGGCTGGTTTTAGTTACAAATCATTTGGACATCGATTAGAGATGGTTTTAGATCAGTTGGTTTTGTTACTATAATGGGGAAATAACAGCTGACATTTTCCCTCTCCATAATGTACAACTAAAGTGCATAAACCTGTAGCATCATTTCAGTGAATGAAAGAGTCAGCAACAGCAATTAACACATTTTCCATGTGTTAGAAAATGTTATAATCAAATACAATTCAAATGAAGCCATATGGAGGTTAGGCTATCCAACATACAATATCAAACTAGAGAGAAACTATCATTAAAGCAATCAACTGTATAACTGATATCAAAAACTTGTAATGAGGGGTTTTGGGGGATATTGGGATATATGTCCTATAAAAAGTGTTATTGAGCACGATTACTTATTTAAGTTTATGGTGGGAGACAATTTCAAAGAAAATGTGTATCAGTAGGCTACTCTCCTAGAATTTGTTTTAAAAATGTGAAAAATGTATCTTGGCACTATGGATAATAAACGAGACAAACACCTTTCACTTATTGAATGAGAATATCCGATTCCTTACCTTGAGTCTGGGTATTTGGTGAGAGTAGCCAGGCTACTAGTATACATGTGTCCCCCGACGTCAATGTGAACCGGAGCATTCGACTTTGTCAGTTGAGCCGGTAGAGGGATTCCTTGTGTGGACATAGGAGATACCGGGGACCGGGTCAAAGACAGGCGTGACATGCTTCTTCCTTCCTGAAAACAAGTAAATGGAAAAACCATAGACATCATAAATTACTTGGGTCTCCAGAAAGTCTGTATCTTCCACCAGTGCGATCCTGAGCCTTATCAGATCACTTCCACGTCTGTCTGCTCGCATATTTAGCTTACAGAATATTGCCACCGTTCTAATGAAGTATGTTTGCATCTTTTCATTCAATGCTGGAGGGGAGGATGATTATTACGGCTCCAGAAAGAGGAATGCTAGGTGTCAGCCTCTAGGTGGATAAAACAAACTGCAATATTATAATTAAAGGTTGTGTTATGTGTTAGACGTGATATGCCCAGACACACCAACCACCAATCTGAGAATACAGAATTGAGGGCATTTGTTCCTGATGAACTCTGTCCCTGAACCACACATATGAAAAAATTTACCCCTTACAAGATTGTCATGTTGTTTCTTTATTTTACCCCCACACAATAATGTCCTATAAATGTAAATGTAATAACAAAGTTACTGGTGCATCAAAAATAGCATCTCATATCATAGGAGTCAAGGTAAATGATATGTATCCAACACAATAAAACTTAACAGGACCAAGCAAGATGTGAAGACAAACTACTTAGTAACTTTATAATATCTGTCATGAAAATGTATGTAAATGTAATGGTCAGGAGTTTTAATTAATTGCTCGAAATCCTCCAATGAATTTTTAGAAACGTGGGCAGGCTTTGGCCACATGTTCAACAGAGAAAGGATGCAAGTCCTCAGGCTGGTGTGAATTGGGGATGTTGGATGGAAGGCATGGGAAACATATGACCACTTCATGAATGTCAACTATCCGTTACATGAATCCCTCCCCAAACTATTCCAGAGCCCCTTCGTAACACTCAGGCCATCCAGGTAGCATACACTGGGTTGGCGCGCTTCAGGCCACAGCGCAGTCCGAGGCGCATGGATCCAGCTCGTCAGAGTTGGGTTAAACAATGATGTAGGCTATTAAACAGACATGTGGGTATTGGGGATCATAGTTCCTCAATTTTGCGTACAACCAATCACCACAATCGAACTTAATCAAGATTGATCAAAATAACATGTTTTCCTCTGTAACTTGGGCAAATTACGCACAGGCATAGGCCTGTCAATTAAATCCCAACATCTCAACTCACAAACATTTTAATTAATATCAGAGTCAGTTTAATAGAAACATATCAGATATAGTTAGAAAATGTCAAGCAACTTACATTAGGATGTGGTTTCATGAAAAAATATACATCCATCATGTCTGCAAAAATGGCGGGTCGCTGGAATAAACTAAATTATTATAACTTGAAAGAAAGGCATTTCATCAACTTGTTCTTCCATGCAAGAGCACATTTACTAAGCTTTTAATTTTAACCATAAAAGGTCAACAGAAGGCAGTTGTTAGGGTTCATTCAGCCCTTTGCTCCAGGCGAGATGCCCTGGGGCACAAAGTGTTGTTGGAGACTACAGAATTTTCCAGGGTGTTGCCCGCCTCGCTGTATACACCACCAAGCCTTCAGGAATAATGATCATTTAATACGCACGCTGGATGATATATTTCAGGCCCCAGTGAAAGAAAGACTTCAAAAGACTTAAGAAGTTTTTGGCGTATAAGGCTATCCCACCTCTTCATTTAGCCATGGGCCACAGTAACCAATACTGATAATATTGTTGGGGGAATATATACCAGATAGGACACACACACACACACACACACACACACACACACACACACACACACACACACACACACATACATACACACACACACACACACACACACACACACACACACACACTGGGTTAAGATGGGAGGAGTTGACGGAGTGGAGGGTAACGTGAAATACAGGACAGAAGGAAAGCATATTGATATTATATGATCAATATGTGGGGTAAAGATTATCATTATTAAAAGGCTATAAGCCAAGAAACTCTCACAAGAGTTTTCAAAAAAAAAATACAAATACTGGCACTATTACCATTGACTCGTTTGAATGAGATCAACTGACATCTGTTCCGTGACTTTCTGTGTTATAATAGTTTCCTATTGACCAACATTCTAGCTGTAGTAGCTCTAGCCAATAACGGTTTGAAACGTTCACAAGAGTTGGCTTTCACTATGGGCAATGGTGTACCAAAGAAAGATATTTGACAATTGTACAAAGCAAAGATCAGAATGTGCGTAATTGTTATAAAATAAAATAGCCAAAAAGAACGTGCACAGTAGCAGAGATCCATAGTGTACACTTTTGCCCTCTTGAACACAGTTTACATTGATGCCCACGGATAGCCTACTTCTACCAGATGCACAATATGGCGTCTTACTCATTTCTACCAACATGAAATTATGATCCAGAGACGTTTGATTCAAAAGCGAACAATGCGTAAAATGAATGCGTAAATATGCCAACAGCATCAATAGACAACAAGGGAAAGACAACAGCCTTGACAAACATTCACACCTTTCCCAGACTGGACAAAACATAGCCCTACTACAAGTAAAGTTATTCCAAATTACCTGGTGTTGAGTATAGTTTGTTCGCTGATACTGTAGGCTATCATACCATGAGGAAATGCCGTATCTTAATATGAATTTAGTCATACCGTTTCAAACATCGTAGGAGTCCGAGGGAATCCGTGCCAGTTTCTATCAGTCCCAGCTGATGACTGCGTTCCGCCTTTTCACATGCCCGGAGTTTCGTAGAACTAGAGTGCCATCCAATAGCCGACCCAAGCATTCCTCAAGTAGGATCCGCTCCTTTGGAACGAAACTGCCAACACTGTATCCACAAACTGTTCTAAAACGTGAATCTACCAGTGATAACTACATTGATTAAAAAGAAGGGTCGCTGTGGCTTTAAAGATCTATAGCTGATGCTGGCTGACTTGTTCAGACCAAGCTCTTTCCACAAAAGCAGCACAGGAAGAAGCAAAGAAGCGTTCTTACCTTATACATAGAAGAGATCTTTCCTTTCCCTTTTCGGTTCTTATTTGAGTCGGTCAAATCCTGCTTCGTATTTTAGCTTCTTGAGTGCCTTTTTGCTTAAATGAAACTGCCGGTCTGTTATGAGAAGAAAGCCAATAATCCCGTCTCTAAATAACAGAGCAGCGCTAAAAAAGAATTCTTGCTCCGGGCTGCCCAATCGCCTCTGGGGCAAGGATTAGGCTACAATTAGCTCAACTCTACTCGCACCCAGTCCGATTTTAAAAAGAAAAAGTGATACTCTCTCCCTGTTACATAAATTATGTCTATTGCCAGATATAACGATTAATGTTAGGTTTTTCGTATTTTCCGGAGAAAAGAAATACAGCCCCCGTAACGGTTTAACGTTCTGGTTTGCAGGGGATAACGGTTAAGTGCTGTTCAGTATCAGGCAAGTGTCACGTCGCTCAATATATTTAGAGCAGGAAAAAAGCAGATTTTAATCATTGTCATTTCGTCTGATGTAAAATTTCCCCAGGCATTTCCAGCTAGGCATATATTTCCATTCTCCAGTTAAATAAGTAAAACAGGGCACGCTTCCCTAGTCGTGTACTTGGAGCTATTACAAAAGGCACACTAGTAACTTGTTGACAGTGTCAATAAAATAGAATAATAATATGTAGATATCCTTGGATACTTTTCATGCGGCGATTTTTCCCTGTCCTTTCTCCACTAATGTCTCCAGTAGTAACGCCAAATGTCCTGTAGGCCGTTAAAACCAAATTACTTCTATCGACATGCATTCTGCTATTGCAGAAAGCGCCCTCACAACCTGCCTCCAGCTAAACGCGCCATTTCAATTATAGCACAGGGCTAGATGGAGATGTCTGCAGTGAAAATGTCCTATGCAAACAGTGAGACAGACTGCTAGCCCAGCTAGAAGATTTTACTAATTTACCTAAAGATGCATTATGTTAAATGAATATAACGGTCTGGCTAAATGCTAATGTTGTTATATAAAACGCTAATATGCCCCCTCAAAAATAAATCAGTGTTGCATCACTTTTATAGCAGGATAAAAGGCGCCCTGTGGAAGTCAAAGTGATATCTCTTTGCTCTGCCTCCTTCCTGTGCAGGTGTTCACATAGGCTTGTGATTATTTATTTATTTATTTGCGTGTTTGTTTATTTGCGTGTAAATAACTGTGAATAATTGATGTTGCATTGAGGCCAGTAATTAATTACTGTAGGCCTACTGTCGAATCCAGACACTCCACGGCGCTCAGCTATTTGGTTTCTTGATATTTGGCGCCAACCAGTGTGGGAAATGATTATTGGTCCAAATAAAAAATAATACTGAAGGAATAAAATAATAAGGTGAATTCGATTGCAACGAGAGCTGCCTTTTTATGCTCCAATTTGATTGATTGATCGAATTAAAACGCGTCACTTAGATGAGGTGGTTTCCTGGTTCATGTCTGGGGATTGGCGCGCCAAACCGAACGGTTATAAGAATTGGATAGAAATCAGAGCTGCCTTAGGAAGTAGCCCCCCTAACAGGGCAAGATAAACTTGCCCTCTGGCATACATTTGTTGTCTTCAGGAGTACAAACTGGAGGCAAGAAGACAGGATTTTTTTTTCATTCAAGTAACAACCCTGCAGTTAGTTCAATTACATGAAGTATGCAAGGATGTTGTAAATTTAAAGATTTAAATAGCTTACAAAGTTGCCCTGGGCCCCATCAGTTAATTTCCTTAATTTATGGATTTTAGCTGAGTGTCTGATGTGAAAAGGAGAAGTAGGTCAGCTTGAAGATTTGCATGTAGTGTAGACTTAATACAGGCCTCATATATGCCCTCTTGACCACTAGAATAGCAGTTCACACACCAATAACAATGTCAAAATATTGTAATTGAGTCTGTAAACGAATCAAAATGAGGTCATTTTTAAACTAACTGGGTGTTTCCCGAGACAATAATTGCTTTTTTATTCATTCTTTTTTATTTTTATAAGTCCAACCTTGAATGAAAAAATCACACCACTTGACCACTTAGTGAGATACTGGAGCACTCATATTTGCATTGTGTCAGACACACACATAATCTTCCTTTTGATCAAATGAAGTTGTATTGCCTTCAAAAGCCTATACACTTCAGGTATTTAATTCAGTAAAATGAAGTAGCCTACAATTACACAAAACCAAATGAATATTAATACAGTGCCAGAGACAATATTGTGAATGTATTCTGCATGATAGATTCTAGAATGAAAGAATTAGTCAGGATTTGCTAGGCCTGTTGGAGAGATCATATGTTCATGTGGTGTATGCATTCATTCATGACCCTATAAGAATAATAAGAGCCTGCAGGTTTAAACCAGGTGTCATTAATAGTGATGCCCAAAGCGACATGTTAAGGACTACAGTATTGTGCTATTCTATTATCCAGCATTTTGTCCCTTTTGTAAAGGGTGATGCCTGGTGTGTATGATTTCCTAGACCCATAAGAATATTAGTTTGATAAAGTGTTTATGTGTGGTTCTGATACATGCAGTAATTGGAATGCTTTTTGGTTCTGGTCTGTACAAACTGTACGTGAGACTTTGCTCTTGGGAGATCCATTTGTATGATGTGATGTGGGGCATGGGTGCACAGGAATTACAGCATCCATCCAATTTGTCAACCTCTGCACTCAGCATTGTATAAGCATATGTTTGATTGGATGACATTTCAATATTTTGTACAGTGCACCAGGAAACATACTGTAAAGGCCATTCCATCATTTCAGATGTTTAATGTGTGTCTGCATTAAAGGGAAATAGTATTTGAAATCTTAGAGGGAGATTGAGAAAACTGTTTACATATTTGTTGGTGGTACTCAAGACCATATTAACCTGCTGAGCTAAAGTTTAGAAATATCTGGGAGTCTTCAGATCTCAGGCAAGGTGCCAAACCCAGTCTGCTATACTGTGACACTTTTCCCCTTTGGCTCATACACACTCTTTATGGACATCACCTGAGTTACAGGCAGGGTAAACCTGGATCATTGGTATAACACAAGCCACTAATCTGTTCACCATTCTGCTCAATTGCTTTTCTGCTCCAGTAATAGCCTGAGAGGTGCAACATAGTACTACCTGCTGGGACCTTTGAAATGTGGTCAAAGTAATGCATTAGAATATTCAGCCTGACCACAAATCACACATTTTGAAATGAAGCGTTCAAAAAAAAAGTTGGTTACCAAATTGTTCTGTTCCTTTATGCTTTAATGAGGTTCATCGAGTGCACCCTATAACTGTATGAAATACTGAAACAGATTGCAGTCGTACTCACCTTATCTAAATGCCTGCTTACTCTTTACAACTGTAACCTAACCTGAGTATTGCACCTCTTATCGACACTCCTCTTTTTCCCCTGGCAAGTGTGGAGGAGGTTTTAAAAAAACACCCAGAACTTGCTTTTAGTAATATGCATGCTTTATGGAGTCTCGCTCCTGTCAATCGCTCCATTTCTCAGTCATTTGACATTCTGCTTGATGTTGGCATATGTCTGAGGTGCAGCAGCGAAACTCATTGTTCATTATTTCAAAGACAGCATGAGAGGTGTCAGTTTATTAATAGAATGTGTGGAATTGTGTTGCATATAGACAGATAGAGACACCTTTTAACAGGCACAGAGTGATTCCCCCAAGTGCTAAATGCTGGCAATTAAGTTGGGAAAAGTGCAGAAAGAGGGCTGGTACTTTATCCTCTGTGGGAGTCTGATGCGGCTGTTGAACGTCAACTTAGTTTTGCAGACTTAACAGCATTTACTTGGGTTGGTTCAAGAATGCAACATGCAATTTATTATCAATATCATTATTTTCTTGTCTTGAAAAATGCAAATAACATTTATGACAAGGTAATTGCAATGTAAGTATACTGTAACTGACTAATGTCTTATGCCATGGATTGGACTTTACCCTAACCCTAACCATAGCTTCATGTCCACATCCTGGTTCAACCCTAACCCTATTCTCAACCCTAACCCTAACCATAGCTTCATGTCCACATCCTGGTTCAACCCTAACCCTATTCTCAACCCTAACCCTAACCATAGCTTCATGTCCACATCCTGGTTCAACCCTAACCCTATTCTCAACCCTGACCCTAACCATAGCTTCATGTCCACATCCTGGTTCAACCCTAACCCTATTCTCAACCCTAACCCTAACCATAGCTTCATGTCCACATCCTGGTTCAACCCTAACCCTATTCTCAACCCTGACCCTAACCATAACTTCATGTCCACATACTGGTTCAACCCTAAACCTATTCTCAACCCTAACCCTAACCATAGAGAATCATTTCTAGTGCCATCATGTGGTCTATAAGACACTAATCACAGGGGAAAATGTTCAGGGCTTCAGTTAAATCTCTCATCTGTTCACCTCTGTAGATGACAGGTCTATACTACTACTAACAGAGTAAAACCATTCTAGTCTTCTAAGAGAACTACTCTCTTCAATTCCTAATTCTGGGACTAGATCAGGAATGTTTTAGAAGATGAATGGACCAATATAAAAACAAATACATTTTCCTTTGTTACTGGCCGGTGTCTATTATTTTATTCACAATAACAATGTGAACAGTGTGATGCTTCCAGTCATATCTAATATACATCACATGCAAGGTGCCCAGTTAATGTTGCCTAGGGGGAGAAACCCAGCATTAGGGGGGACCCAGAATTGTCATTAGGGTGCATGTGTTAAAATGACACCAACCCCCTAACCTCGACTTATGCTTTACATTTATGATAATCCATCACACCACTGCCATCTTCTGAATATTTACAGTGTATGGGACGTGTTTTGAGTGGTTGGCAAATTGTGAGCTGATACAGCAGTCAGGGATCCTGTTCCTAACAGGGAATATAATATATTATGTCCCCTTGAGGGCCTTTCTGTGGGTGTGTAGTTCTGTTGTTGAGGCTAGTAATGGCCTAGGACTGAAACTTGGAGTCCTGTCCTTTTGTTGAGTGTTCAGCCCCTAACAGCAACCAGGGCCTGGGTTTGATGTGTCTTCTGAAGGCCAGCTGCTTTGTCAACACTGAGGCCTCCCTGACACTGTGGGAGCCCAGGGCCCGGGGCAGAGGGGGGGGGGTCGTTGGGGCCTGGTGAGAGAGATGGAGAGAGAGAGAGACAGACACAGGAGGGGGAAGGGTGCGATTGTGGCCATTGCCCGAGGCGAGAGGGGAGAGTGCTCTGTGCTGTGCAGCAAGCTGGCTGATAGGGACTAGAGCTGCTAGCTGATGACATTTTATGGTCACAGCATGCAATCCCACCAACTTTACTTGGAAAAAACAGTTTTGCACACTGAACGTGCAACAAATCCTCATGTTTTTGTTTTGTTTCATCCTCATATAGAATATTACATAGTACTACTGTATATCATCATAGTCTTTGCGTTTGCCTTTGTTACAAGGAGCAGGATACTGCATTTTAGACCCTAAGTCATTAGTGAGTGTTTATTATTACTCAGATATTATCAGCAGGAAATCCTCAATACCAATTTTGGTAAACAAAGACAATGGCTGCCCAAAAACCGTCTATCAGTAGCATTCCCAACACTACAGTATACCTCAGTTACTATTGAATATGGTGTGTGTTTTCATGGGCCTTTGAGTCTGTGATGTGTCTCCTTTGAGCAGTGAATCACACTGTGAATGTGTTTGCAGTGATACAGACACTTGGCCAGAGGCGCTCTTCTCTCTCAGGGCAGCAAGGCAAGCCTCTCCGCTGTGCTGCTCTGGCCTGATGTCAGGCTGAAAGGAACGCTAGCTGGCCGGGGCGCATTCGCTCTCTTCCCCGCCCCGTGGTCATAGATTTCTTTCAGTAACACTTTGCGTTAAGTAGCATTAGTTACGCCAGGTTTCCATTGTATGCAACCATACAGTGTGTTCCCTTGTACATCTTAATGACTCAGTCATGTATGGTCTCAGTGCTGCTATCCACTCTGTTTCAGCCCTGACCTCATCCTGTCAGGTCCTAACTCAGAAATACATAGAGTTATTCTACTTCTGTGAGTTCACATTAGACTAGCAGAGGTTTCAGTAGCCACTGGACTTTGATAGTGGGTATTAAAGTGAATATGTTTTTTTTCTTCAGTTTCATAGAAAACCTAACCACATCATTTTGAGGCATATTTGAAATTTGAATACTTCTATAAGGGTCCTCAGATACCTCAATAAGTTACTTGTGGTGTATCAGTTCACTATCTAAGTTTATAGCCTGTAAAACAACCAGCCTTTAATTGCCATTTGTGAATACATCAAAAACATTTAGTTATTCTATATTGTAAAGAGTCTATATATAGTGGTCTAAGACTGTACCATCGTGATCAAGAGGGATGAGACAAGAGCTCATATCTCCTGTTCTGGAATGAGTTCCTGTGTCTGTAGTGGTGCACCTGCTCTCGCTCTCCCAGGCAGCCCTGATACACAGAGCCCTAACCCCACAGGCACTCTCTGGTAACTCCTGTCTGATTAGCTCCTTAGGAGGACATGGTTCCAAAAGCAATTCACTAGACTAGACTCCCCAGTATTAATTTAGTCCCGCCAGAAAGGCCCATCCATCCTGGGCGGGACGGGCTCTGCTTTGGGCCTATCCCCCGGCCTGCTAATAGAACGCCACCGCCTGCCCTGTCACTATAACTGATAGTCCCAGGTAGTTTGTTGCCTCCACGTGCGATTCTATCCCATCAGGCAGTGCGATGCGGGCCCCTCACTCTTCTTCCTCTCTTTCCTATCCTCTCTCTGTCAGCAGTCGTTCACTTGTTCAGGGCCAGGTGTCTCTTCTGTCACTCTCATCCCCCATTCTACTTGATGGGGGAGATAGACAGCTAAGAAGGAACGTGTCGGGGAATGGAAATGATTCACTGAATGCTCTGCTCGGTATGTCTCTCTCTCCTTGAAAGGAGCAGTAGGGGAAGGCATAGAGGGGAATAGATGCAGGGCTTTTCAGGTGTGTGAGATAATGATGCTGTGAGCCACGGGCAAGAAAAATTGCCTGAGTAAAAAAAAGTATTTCAACCTTGTTAGTGTGCTGTAGGTGTTATTCAGACTGCACTTTGAGTACTTTAGAAGACATGAGACAACTCTGATCTGTGATGATTAAAATCTAGGGATACTTTTTTCAATTGGTAAAGGAACCCTGCTGATTTCTGCATTGTGCTATAGGATGTAGGATCTTAAAATCAAATAAAATCAAATGTATTGGTCACATACACATGGTTAGCATATGTTAATGCGAGTGATCATTTGTTGTTGAGAATTTTCCTGCACAAACTTGTAGTGTATTCAAGGTTCAAAAAGGCTTCTAAAGATTGTAATTTCCACTTAAAAATGTATCAACCCCAGAAATGTATCAACCCCCTTAAAAAATGTAAATTAATTATCCACATAATAATTCACATTTCCTGTTGCCGGATTATTTTCCTGCTGTAGCAAACTGGCTCAAATTAAGATCCTATATCTGTACCTGTTTGTTGGCTATGCCTGGAGGTGTGGAGGTGTTGAATGTGGAACATTATACACCATAGACTCATGCTTTACAGAAGCTAGCCAATCTCTGCACCCATAGACTAGGGCAATCCTGTCTGAGTAGTTCTATTAATTCTACCCTCATAAGCATCACATGATATTTGAAATAGACATTCAAATACATACATGCATGAAATATGATTTTGTTTCATGAGACAAAAATGAGACACTTTTTTCATCATCAATGTGACAAGCATCCCTAAGCATGCCTTTATGAACTGAAGGGTTGTTAATGGAATGTATAAATTATAACCAAGGACTAGTGGTTATATATGAGCCAATCCTAGTGTATGTCCCGTGTAGCTCAGTTGGTAGAGCATGGCGTTTGCAACGCCAGGGTTGTGGGTTCGTTTCCCATGGGGGACCAGTATGAAAAAAAAAAATGAAAGAAATGTATGTACTAACTATAAGTCACTCTGGATAAGAGTGTCTAGTAAAATGTATGTGTGTAAGATATATAGAATGAGATACATGTAACTGACAAAATAAAGGAAACACCAACATAAAGTGTCTTAATAGGGCATTGGGCCACCATGAGCCAGAACAGCTTCAATGCACCTCGGCATAGATTCTACAAGTGTCTGGAACTCTATTGGAGGGATGTGACACCATTCTTCCACAAGAAATATGGTGGTGAAAAATGCTTTCTCAGGTGCCGCTCCAGAATCTCCCATAAGTGTTGAGATCTGGTGACTGAAATGACCATGGCATATGGTTTTCATGCCCATCAAACCATTCAGTGACCACTCGTGCTCTGTGGATGGGGCATTGTCATCCTATATCTGCTGATCCTATTGGGCCATAGCCATGGCAGACAAAATCATGGCCTGCCCAGCGTTTTTATACATAACCCTAAGCATAATTTCTTAATTAACTCAGGAACCACACCTGTGTGGAAGCACCTGCATTCAATTTACTTTGTATCCCTAATTTACTCAAGTGTTTCCTTTATTTTGGAAGTTACCTGTACTAAACTTGTACGAACTGTTTACTCCGTCTACCAAGTGTCAATATATTATCTTTGTCCTTTCCCTGTCTCTCCTCCCTACTCCTCTCCCTCTCTAAACTGTCTCATAAGAAAATACTTACTCCTGTCCATCCTCATCACTGCACAGATGTTCCACACAGCCTAAATGTACTTTTACATTAAAAATACATCTGCATAATGTCTTCATTAGGGGAAAACTACTGTTCCTTAGATAGTAACAGACACACAGGAGTATCTTTTTATCACCCAAATGTTGCAAAGATCCAAACAAGCTGTATCGGCTCTGTAGAGAGATAGCTATAGCCTGAAGGTTAGAGAACTACTCTATGCCCACCCACCAGCTTGCGTGACTAGCTTAATTATAGATCCTGTGTTTATTGATACAAGTTCATTAAAGCTGTTGCATAATTAATGTCAATGTCAGCATATAGCTTAATTAAAAGTGTTGCAGCCGATTTCACAGACGTTTTCATGTCAAATCTGAGCTCTGACAACAGCCGTGACAACTTTTGAATTATATGCTGAAACAAATGGCAATTTTACTATACATGGCATGTGTATGAACTCACACTGTGGTTACATCACGTTCTATTGAAGCACTGGATGCTATCCAGCATGCAATATTTCTTTGTTCAATAGAATTTTCACGTCATGCCATTTGTTTCAGATCATGTGCTGCCACCTTGTGTTCATGTTGGATTTGTCCAATAACAGGCAATAGAGCAATAATGTGGCCGTTAGTGTATGTGCCATAGAAATTAACATACGATTACACAGATTACATTTCATAAATGCTTATGTACTTGTCATGAAAGTGTTTTTGTATGGCTTTTGAATATGTTATGATGTCCTTCTGTAGGTGCCCTTCAACTAAAATGTTACCAAAGATTTTAACTGTGGATATACACAAAAATGTATGCACGCATGACTGTAAGTCGCTTTGGATAAAAGCGTCTGCTAAATGGCATATTATTATTATTATATAAATTTCTATTCAGACGTTAGCCAGACACAGCCTTGCCATCCTGCCAAATGCTGAACCAGGCCTGTATCCAGGCTCAACAGCTTGTTGGTGGATGAGCCAGTTAACCAAATAAGATCACGTCTTAAAGCAGAGTGTTTAAGGACATGTCCTCAATAATGATGTGTTCTGGGAATTTTCAATAGAAAAAGCTAAACATCTCTTATGTTTCGTTTTGCTTTGAATCAAAGTTATTAATAGACCCCTGGCAAATCATTTTAATGAGCTTTCCTCCCAAATAGTTCAATGCAGAGGACACGTCTTGAGTGTGTTCCAGCACATTGTCAAAACAAACAAGAAATTCATGTGAAAGTGAGAAAATTACTCTGGCATGCATATCAATCAGATGAGCTCACCCACATCATCAACCTTTGATGAAATATTATTTAGATAGATGTCTCTTGAATGCAACCCGTTGAATTGAGAAGTGAAAGCAAAGCAGCAAAGTTGTTATGGTAATGAATGGGAGTGGGCCAAACCGTTGATCTGATTCATGTTGTCATGCCATCACAGTGTCAATCATTTATTTGTGTGTGTGCGCGCGAGCGAGCGAATTTGTGTGGGTGTGTATGTATGTGTGCATAAGTGTTTATACTCACCAACAGAGAGCGGTGTTATTTCTTCACAGCAGAAACATTGCCACAATTTTCTTCAGCCATGTTAATGTTTACCTCACAGGCAGAATTAGAATGTTTAGCTGTGGGCTTAACTGACATTAGTAGAAAATAGAATTATTATTGAAATAAAAAAAATAAAAAATTCTACAATGTTTTTTCACTTCCAGCAGACTCCTTGTATTCCTTGTTTTCTGTAGCCTGGAGCTGAAAGAACATAGAAGTTCTCTCCACTGCATGTCAAGAGATTTCTCCCACTAATGAGGTAGATGGATGGCTTTTGTTTTCTGAATGGATTTAAACAGAATTGTAAACTTCCTGACTGTTCTCATGACTAATACAGAAGGCTGTTGTGGAAATCAGCCTACAGCGTTTATTCAAATACTGTCTACTCTACATATTGATCAATTTGAGCTGACATATTCTTCCATCACTCGGCTCCACTAAAAAACAAAGCAACATTTGTAGAATTGTAGGAAATTAGCTTTAAAACAGAACCTTTCTCTTTTAGCCTCATGGCAAAATGTGTAGAATAGCTTGAAATTTGCTTTAAAAGGAAGTTGGTGGCCCGGGGTCCCCAAATGCGGTAGTCCGGCCCTGATTACATTCACAGGAGCTGTATACCTACTCCTTCAAGAGAGCATTTCTTGTGGACTGGGAAAGAGTATCTAGGCCTTTTTTTTGGGGGGGGGGGGGGGGGTAGATCAGCTTTAATATTTCAGATAGATTGTAACTTCCATCAATGTAATTGTCTGCATCACTTCCAATCCCCCATATGTTTTTTTTCTCGCATATATATATATATACATACATATATATATATATATACATACACACACACACACACACATATATATACATACATACACACATATCCTTTTTAAAATTATATTTCCCTTCATTACTTTCCAACCCCACCACCCCTTCCCCAATTGGAGTAAACTAGTGAACAACAATGCTTAGGCCTCTACTTCCAGCCCATACATACTATATACATTTTATGGACACATAAATACAATAATTATATTTTGTTTGTTTTTACTCCTGAACTTCCTCCGATCATTTTCATGATGTCCATCTGGTTTGCTTCTATATGCCATATTTTTCTAACTGTGCTCTTTCACAAAAGCTCTCAACCTATAACCTATATACTTATTATGGACACAGTATGCTTTACATTAGTTATCTTGTTGTTATTAGTTGTTGTTATTAGTCCCATCCTTCAGCTCCATTCAACACCTCCCATCTATCTCGTAACACCATCCATATTGGATTTCTATTTGCCATATATTTTTCAACTGTACTGTGATGTTTTACAAAAACCTTTCTATTCTCATTGTTTCTACAGATCGTAAATTGAATGTAAACATTTTTGCTAAAAGTATTATTATATTATTGAACGATTGACTATGACTTTTCAGATCACCCAGTAGTGCTATCTGCAGGGTTAGCTCCAGGTAAATATTGCAATCCTTTAGCCATTCCTGGACCTGTGTCCAAAAACAAGCTACAAATGGACAGTACCAAAACAAATGATCTAATGATTGTGTCTCTTCGCAGCAAAATCTGCAGAGCTGGGAAGATTGATTCCCCATATAAATAACATTATATTGGTAGCAAGAATTTTATATAATAATTTAAATTGAACAATTCTAAGTTTTGAATCCGGCGTAGTTTTGCGTATCAATTCATAAACACTATGCCATGGAATCGTTACGTCTAAAATCTCTTCCCAACTATTTTGCAATCTATATGGGACGGCTGTCAATCCTTTGGTCCTTAAATGAAACTGGTATACTTTTTATTTATCACAATTTTCTTTAACCAATTATATTCTTTAATGCAAGGCTGACAGACAAGTTCCTTACTTTTTCCCCCTTCCACTTTCCTTTTCCATTTCTGCGGTAATGCTGCAATTATTTGGTTGTAATTTTGGGTAGAGCAGACATTTCCATATGTTTTTGTTAGCTGCATGTGCGACATAACTCCACCAGTCCTACTGATAATATAATTTACGAATATTATACCTTTTTTAAACATTTTGTAAAAAAAAAAATGTTTTTTATCAATTAGTATATTTGAGTTTAACCACAATATTTATTGTATTATTTGTTCTGTCGTTTCTGGAGGATTAAATTGAAATTGCAACCAACTTTATATGGCTTGTTTTAGAAATAGTGATATTTGGGAGATTATTTCCTTTTCAAATAACTTAAAGTGAGATGTTGTAATCTGAATAAAGGGAAAAAGGCCATTCTTGAACATTGGGTGAGACAATCTTACTAATTTGCTAGAGAACCAGTTCGGATTTAAGTATAACTTTTGTATGACTGAAGCTTTAGTGATAGGTCTAATGCTTTAATATTTAATAATTTCTGTCCTCCGAATTCATATTCATTACATAAATAGGCCCGTTTAATTTTGTCTGGCTTGCCGTTCCAAATAAAATTGAATATTTTTTTCTCATATATTTAAAAAAACTGTTCGCTAGGCGTAGGCAAGACCATAAGCAAATAGGTAAACTGAGATAATACTAAAGAGTTAATCAGGGTGAGTTTTCCACAAATTGACAGGTATTTATCTTTCCATGATAGCAAGATCTTATCTATTTTTGCTAACTTTCTATTAAAATGTATTGGAGTGAGATCATTTATTTAATTTGGGATATGTATTCCAAGTATATTTACATCACCATCAGACCATTTTATTGGTAAACTACATGGTAATGTAAAAATTGTATTTTTTAGTGATCCAATACGTAATATAGTACATTTATCATAATTTGGTTGTAATCTAGATAGGTTAGAAAATGTATCTAAATCCTCTATGAGGCTGTGGAGGGATTCAAGTTGTGGATTTAAAAGAAAACATGAATCATCAGCGTACAATTACACCTTTGTTTTTAAGCCCTGGATTTCTAATCCCTTGATATTATTGTTGGATCTGATTTTAATAGCTAACATCTCGATGGCAATAATAAATAGATATGCCGATAGTGGACAACCTTGTTTCACTCCTCTTGATAGTTTAAAACTTTCTGAGAAATAGCCATTATTTACTATTCTACACCTAGGTTACTATACATGATTTTAACCCAATTTATAAGAGATTGTCCAAAATTGAAATGCTCCAGGCATTTATATATAAACCCCAGTCGTAGTTTATCAAATGCCTTTTCGAAGTCTGCTATGAATAGTAGGCCTGGTTTCCCAGATTTTTCATAGTGTTCTATTGTTTCCAGTACTTGCCTTATATTATCTCCAATGTATCGCCCATGTCAAAAACCTGTCTGATTAGAATGAATAATGTCCGACAATACTTTTTTAATTCTATGTGCTAGAAGTTTTGCATCACAACACAAGTGTAAGGGGCCTCCAATTTTTTAAATGGACTGGATCTTTATATTTTTCACTTGTATCCTGTTTCAGTAATAATTAAATCAGACCTTCTTCTTGAGTGTCTGATAATCTACCATTTACATAGGAGTAGTTAAAACATGCTAATAACGGTCCTCTGACTATATCAAAAAAGGTTTGGTATACCTCGACTGGTATGCCATCCAACCCTGGAGTTTTCCCGGACTTAAAGTCTTTAATTGCATCTAGAAGTTCCTCCTCTGTAATTTCACTTTCACATGAGTCTTTCTGCATGGCTGTTAATTTTACATTATCAATAGAAAAAAAATCTCTACAATTTGCTTCAGTTAAAGGAGATGGAGGCGACTGAAACAAAAACATATGCTTAAAGTACTTTGTTTCCTCCTACAAAATATAATTTAGTGAATCATGGGTGACTCCGTCATTTGTAACCAGCTTCAATAAATTATTTTTGGTAGCATTCCTATGTTGAAGATGAAAAAAGATGTTTCCCCATATTCCATCCAGTTTGCTTTATTTTTATAATATATTACACTTGATCTTTCTTGAATAAGTTTCTCAATTTCTTTTTGTTTTTCCTCTAATTTATTCTGAGCCTCTATGTTACAGTTTTTATTGCTATCTATCTGTTCTGTTAGACCTTCTATTTCCTTTGTTAGTGTGGACTCTTTTGACCTAAATTGCTTTTATTTTCGAGATGAGTACTGAATTGCATGGCCTCTAAAGGCACATTTAAAGGTGTCCGATACAATAAGGGGATTTGCTGTACCTATGTTATGTCGGAAAAAAATCAGTTATAAATTCCTCTGTCCTAGTTAAAAACAAGTTATCACCCAATAGGCTTTGATTACATTTCCAATATCCTCGCCCACGTGGAAATTCAGTAAGAGTAACGGTGGTCCTCTGTAGCTCAATTGGTAGAGCATGGCGCTTGTAACGCCAGGGTAGTGGGTTTGATCCCCGGGACCACCCACACGTAAAAATGTATGCACACATGACTGTAAGTCGCTTTGGATAAAAGCGTCTGCTAAATGGCATATTATAATGTATATGCCAATTATACGATGGTCCGACCGCATTCTGTCCCCTATCAACACTTTTTAAACTTTTGGTGCCAACGAAAATGACATAAGAAAGAAGTCAAGACGACTAGCTTGATTGAGTCTCCGCCATGTATATCTCACTAGATCAGGATATTTAAGCCTCCATATATCTACTAGTTCTAATGTATCCATGACATTCACGATTTCCTTAAGATTGTTTGTAGTGTGATTTCCTTTCTAGGCCTTCTTTCCTCTCCTACGAATTGGAATAGGGATATGTTGGAAAGATAAAATAAAAGAGTATACGTAAACCAGTGGTGCATAACTTTGGTTTGAGTGTGTCTTCTTACCTGAAAAAACATATTTTTGACTGTCTCCACATGCAATACTGTGGAAACTGTTGGGGACAAAATATTTTAAATGGTTTGTTGAGAGTGTTAAACATGAAAAAGAAGCAGCGTTGTGAAAATGCTAAAGACAGTTTATTAGTAGACACTCAGCAGAAAGAAACCAACCACCTGCAGAATGTCTTCCTGAAATACACCTTTTGATTGGCAGTGTAAAATAAGGCAAAGGGTTCCAGACCATGTACAGGTATTTATACACTTTTGCACCAACGATAAAACAGTTATACATTCACTTGTTACCGTAAATAGTTTTGATATATCTGTGTTGTACCCATACCCACATACTTACATTTTCAAGAAACCCCATAGAACAGGGTTGGTGAGTGAGGGAGCATTTTGTAGGTTAAAGTAACACCTATATTATGCTATGTCTGGCTAACTACATAGAATCAGACCACCATCTAAACAACATATAGATTTTGGAACTGCAAAAGCCAACACACTACATTGACATAATCCTATAATATTTGCCATCATAAATATGTAATCTCTTTATTTTTCTTCTTAAAAAATATATTTAAATCTCAATATAGTGTCTATATATAATTCAAATAATGTGCATTTCTTTGTCATTGGTGACATAGAGAAAGGAATATCCCTCTGTGCTGTATCCTTTTAGACACACTCCCTGGCTTGTCTGGGTTATTCATTCTAACTAGAGCTGTGGAGTAGAACACAATTGAATATGAGGATCATTCTGCTTACTTATTAGAGGACTATTTAGTTAAAACCAGCAACCACGTTTCAGGGACAAGTCAATAATATGACCTGTATACACTTCACAACACAACAGCATACGCAATTGAGTTTCTTCTGTTACAGACGGATTTCACAAAGCCAACCAACCAAGCATTCTAGCAGCCAGGGAAGAATCATGTTTCTGACTTATCCAGGAAACTGTGTTTGATTGGCCCCAAGTATGCTTGCCGCTCCCTGCCATTCCATTGTGCAGAATAGTTGTGGTACTCTACTGTGGCGCTATAAATCAGTGTTGTTCATAGGGGGTAAAAGAGGATATTTTGAAATACTGCTCCAATTGCTGGCTTCTCTGAACACTATCACACATATCCTACAACCCATTGCCTGTACAGTTTGTGGGACAGTAGATTATGTGTTATTATGGGTTGTGTTAGTTGTTACCCTGTTGAGAGATCTCATCGTAAAGCTGTCCTCACAGTTGTCTGTCTTGTGTGGGACCTACAGTAGCAGATCTGAGTGTGTCTGGGCTGTGGGCCAGGGCTTACTCCTCCTCAGCTCTGAGAGCTCCACACAGAGCCATGAAAAGAGATCATAGCAGCAGCTCCAGTTGTTCTCTCTCACACACATCTCTCTCTCTCTCTCTCTCTCTCTCTCTCTCTCTCTCTCTCTCTCTCTCTCTCTCTGTCACACACACACACACACACACACACACACACACACACACACACACACACACACACACACACCGGCAGAGATGGGGAGGATAAGCTGCTTTGTGACTTTGTCAGTGTCAGTATAAGAGACGGTGTCAGTGTTCTGCTCTCTCTAACACTGCAGTGATATATTGGGGAATAAGGGAAAGATTGGAGTGGAGTTTCTACGTGTCCATGTGTTAACCAGCTTGTTTTACAGCAGGGGTGTCAAACTCATTCCACGGAGGGTCGAGTGCATGCTGGTTTTTGTTATTTCCTTTATATTTGTGTTGAATTAAGACCTAGACAACCAGGTGAGGGGAGTTCCTAACTAATCAATGACCTTCATTGATCAGTCAAGTGCAAGGGAGGAGCAAAAACCCACAGACACTTGGCACTCCATGGAATGAGTTTGACATGTGTTTTACAGGGTCTGATGTACAGGGGGACCCAAGAGGCATAAATATAGACAGATATTCTCTACACACACTCACCATATAATTACTGACATAACAATCAGTGATATCAGAAATGAAAATCCCCACAAAGAAGCACTGAATATATCCATTATAGAAATACATAGAAAAATATATATAGTCATCTGAATGCCCTTTGTACAGTTTTTAAACATCAGTGTCAGAAAACGCCTTGATGACAGTGATGAGGATGTGTATTCTAAAGGGTAGTGAGATGGTGTGGTAAAGTAGTACTTAGGGATACTTAAGGGGGATGGTCTCCTATATGACCGCCCAGGCACACTCTTCAGCAGAGGTGTGGCAGACTAATGCTCAGTCTGTGTCAATATGTTTTTGGAGAATTTGAAACATTTGCTACACTAAGTGCAAAAATGATAGGTGGGTACCACTTCACTTAACACATTTTAAAACATTGAACTGTCTTTTCACATCACTGACTGTGCAGTGATAAATTGTTTGTGAGTTCAATGTTTTGTAGTTAGGCATCGGTATTTAGTACCACATTGACATGCCTGACCGAGGCATTGTTTTCATATGATGATCTTCTAGTAATACTTTTAAAAGGAAGTCATTTTTATGGTGCACTTCTCCACTTAAAACCAGGGGAGATTTGAGGACTCAAATAGAGATTAGAGAGTCAATCAATACAAATCTTTAAAAGGTTTGGAGTAGTTAAACATAAGGTAGTCCATGTAATAAAAGTCATAAGCTCTCTGTCTCTCTGAAGTGCTGAGCTGTGCAAAGTAGCGATGGGTTAAATGAGTTGAAGTCCTCTCAGCCTTGGGGTTCCTGTCTTTAAAACTGGGGAAGGTGAGGTTATGTGGGGCACCAGTCCTACGTAGTAAGAAATTAGCCTCCTCCTCCATGGTCTCAAACTTGCCGATGAAGTTGTAGTCCAGCAGACAGGGGCTGCAGAGCTGGCTGGCAGGCTCCCAGTGAATGTCCATGCCCACAGGCCTGTGCACATCCAACAGATACTGCATGAACTCTTGGAAGGTCACTCCGCTGCCCGTCCTGAGGGCCACCTTGGAGGCGTTTACCCTGTACTTGGAGATGATGGGCTTCCCGAATACAGGATGATAGTAGGTGTTGGGATTCTCAAACTTGTCCCTGAAGGCGGACACCAGCCTCTCCAGGGGTTCGCGGACAAACAGGACTTTGGTGTAGGTCTCCAGGCGCCGCGTGATGCCCTGGCGGTCAAAGCTGTCCAGCCTCTTGAGGTGGTTGCCGTAGTGGACGGCGTCGTGTTTGATCTCGTGGGTGGATGACGCCAGGCCAGACAGTACCATGAGGATCCTCTTCCAGTTGGAGCAGCCCGCCTTGGGCACCTAAAGAGATAAGATAAGATAACAAAAATACTTTATTAATCCGCCATGGGGATATTGGTTTGTCAAATCATTGCAGCCAGCATTATAGTCACAATGACAAAATACACCAATAATCATTATAAGTTGCAAAAACATAAATATCAGTATATAACAGCAATATTCAAAAGTCCAATAATCAATATGTAATAATCAGATCATCAATAGGCCACCTCGCAGTACAGCAGCTTGTACTTGTCCTCCACATAGATCCGGGACACGTGGTGAGGTGTGATTGTCCTGGAAATGCTGCTCTTGTACTTGGCACAGACCTCCTTCATCAGCCTCCGCCGAGCTTCCTGGATGTGGGACAGTCTGTGCCACTGCCAGCTCTCCTCAGGAGAGTCCGGGGAACCCGAGGAGGAGGAGGAGGAGGAGGAGGAGGAGGAGGAGGAGGAGGAGGAGGAGGAGGAGGAGGAGGAGGAGGAGGAGGAGGAGGAGGAGGAGGAGTTGTGGGAGTTGTTAGAGACCACAGGGCTGGTTTTCAGTAGTTTCCTGTGGCGCTTGGTGACGCGCAGGGAGCCCATGTCCTGTTCCCTAGAGCCAGGGGTAGCTGACTGTCTGGTCCACTCGAAGGCAGGGAACTGCATGGGGGGGATGGGGCTGGTTAGGCCTTCCACAGCCAGTCTCTGGTCATGGCCTGGGCCGACCCTCACACCCTCACCGTCCTGAGTACACAGCGCCTGACGGACAAACATAACACATCGACTTTACACATGGCACTGCAAGATATAAAATGTATGCAAGACTTCAATAACAGGTGCTTCTACACCTGCATTCCTTGCTCTTTGGTGTTTTAGGCTGGGTTTCTGTATAAGCACTTCGTAACATCTGGTTATGTAAAAAGGACTTCATAAATACATTTTATTGATTTGATTGAACAGGTGTTGATTATTTAAACTTCTCTGGCATTCAAAATGAAAATATGTTTATTCAGTGAAACACTCCGTGAGCTAAATCACCAACACTCTTTGGTGGGAAAAAACATTAGAGAATGAATCTATAAATTCCTGATTTCTGCAGTGTTCAGACACAACACTTGGTGGTGATGTTTCTCTACCTCGTGACCAACTCTTCAACCTTTCCGATTGAAATGCCACACAACGTAAATGACTCTGGGTGAACTACCAATAAACGGAGCTCTAATGTCGTATAAATGTCTTATAAACACTTAATAGGAAATCTAAATTAGAATAATCTACAGGCAGATTACCATGGTAAGATGGCCTGAGGCTATCATGCATTCTGACATTTTATTTAAATTAAAAGCCATTATGGCAACATAAAGCTAAAAGATTGCATGTATAATCCTCATTGGTGATGGGAGCACATCATGAATCAGTGCTCATCTCCTTTCTGACATCCAGTGGATCAGATGCCCAGTACTCCCACCTACATCCCCTGGGAAATCTCCAAAGGAGGAAGGAGTAGTAGGAATGGTTCCCTGACCGTTTCATGTTGGGAAGCTGAGCAGGATCAGCCACAGTGTAGCCAATCCACATCAGACACCCACATGCAGGTTTCACACTAATGTAAGTCTCTCATCTCTATTGAGAGCGGGAGATCAGAGCAAACTGAGGTCAGCGGGAGGAAAAAGAGGAACCAGAAGGAGCGTGCCTGACGTAGCAACCAGCCCTGGCTGTTCTCTCTCTCCTGCAGCTTCACAGCCTCACACTGAACCAGCCTCATCTCCAGGCTGGTATTAAAGGGGGTAGTAGTCTGAGCCCTGGATGTGCCCCTCTCTCTTTCTCTCTCTCTCCTACAGCTACTCACTGACACAACCCCCTCATCTCCAGGCTGGTATTACAGTATCTAGTAGTCGGATCCCTGGCTGTGGCCTATCTCTCTCGTTCTCTCTCTCTCTCCTGCAGCCTCACACCAAGACTTCAACAGAGCCTTTAACCCCGGGCTCTCCCTGGGCTGGACCAACTCAGTGGCCTTGTGGTTAGAGTGTCTGCCCTGAGACTGGAAGGTTGGGAGTTCGATTCCCGGCCGAGTCATACCAAAGACTGTAAAAATGCACCTCAGTCTGTTTGGCACTCAGCATTAAGGAGATATATTGGGGGTAAGGCCCTGCAATAGACTAGCATCCTTTCCAGGGGATGTACTTGTTCATCAAGCTGCCTCACGCTACAGAAACAGGAGATAGGCTCCTGCTCCTATGAGCCATTCCAGCTCGCATAAACCAAGACTACTTTACTCTCCATGGGCTGCAGAGAGCTTGCCCATTAGGGGGAGGCCTCAGGTCAGCCTCTCTATACTGATGTTATCAGACACACACACAGAGAGAGAAACAGCCCTGCCACTCAACACTTTATTAGATATAAGAAAGAAACTGACACACTCTCTCTCTCTGTCTGTTTGAAAGAACGAGGAGGAGTAGAAAACAACGTACCTCTCTGGACTGCCGAGCTGTTCCTCTTAGCTTCACACCTGGGAAGAGAGAGAGAGAAAGATAAAGCCCCTTAAATTGAAATTGAATTGAGGGGGAGAGAGAGAGTGAACGCTTAAGCAAACGAGACAACATGTTTTGTTAGTGCTTGTTGAGGAGGTAGCCCTTTGATGCATCAGACCCAAGTAATGGAGTGAGTTCCCCCTGCTGTAATATCAGGTAGAAAAAAAAAAAAAAATAGAAGGCCTACTGCTGCTGACTCACTGCATCTCCTCTCCTCTCCTCTCCTCCGCACCAGCTGCTTTACACGGGGGGGGGGGGGGTCTATTTAAGTAATGAACCTGCAGCACCATGAAAAGTTGGTAAATGAGTTGTGTTGTGATGGTCCCAGTAGTGGGGTGAGTAGGGAGTCAGTGAACTATGTGCTAGGTTGATTTCTTAGCGGGGTTGCTAGGAAAGATAGATTGGTTCTGCGACATAGAGAGGAGTGTCTGAGCTGGACAGGTGGTGGTGGCGTGTCTATTGGCAGATGTGATTGAACCAGTCAACCAGTGGGACAGGACAGACAGGACAGACAGGCGTTGTGTTTAGTGTGTCGTCTTTCCCGGGGTCCCCCCCCCCCCCGTCCGTCCACCCCACCCTCCCTCATCCCCCCCATCCCCTCCCCCGTCCCCCTCTCCCGTTGATGTGTAATCAGGCCGACAGCTCGGCGGACGGCTGTGCGGCTGCTAATGGGAGAGGGGCGCAGACACTTCTGCCTGAGTGGCCTGTCACTTCCAATCTACAGAGGGAAGTGATAGGAACCTGCAGAGAGAGGGGCCCCAGATGTGGGTCACGGCCCACCACCCCCCTTAACTGATGAGAACTGCAAGGCCCCTGTCTCCTCTCACACTTAGATACGTCTCAGAGGGGCTGGGAGAAAACCATACAACCATACAGCCAGATACAATGTTGTTTTAGATTAGTATGCACTGGAGAAGGGCTTGGAGGGTTGGTTGTTGTAGTGTCTGGGCTTCTCTTTATTCCTCTGTAGCAGGCTGAGGGAGGTGATGGCACTCGGTTTGACATTTTCTAATCTTGTTCGGGTGTCGGAGCCTTATTTGATCTCCTAACCCTAATGATGGCTCAGTGCATCTTGTATGTCAGTTGACATTGTTGAATATAAAAACACATGCATATCTAACAGGACACACCACACTATTACTAAGATAACATTTCCACTACACACAGCACTGCTTGGCTCCAATGGCTCACACACACACACACACACACACACACACACACACACACACACACACACACACACACACACACACACACACACACACACACACACACACACACACACACACTGTAGCATCTTTCTTGGACTATCTCATCTAGATACATGCTTCACCATTGATCTGGAACCCCATCAGACTGGTAATTGAAATCTCCTGAGGTCTAATAATTGCTTCCTGCTAAGTGCTGTTTTTGTCAGGAGCACTATGTTGTCACTGACACTGCTCTGCTCACTAGCCTGGTACCAGATCTCTTTGTACTGTCTGGCCAACTCCTACTGTATGATAATTGTCACATTGTATGGGGTTGGCAAGCCTGCCTAGGCTATATGCCTATGATCGAAATCAACACAGGTAGGCTGCAATTGTTTTCAAATATGTAGCCTATTTGACTGATAAACCTTAGCTTACATTTTACAATACATTAAAATAAATTTTAAACTACACATTTAGTCTACTTAGCATAGGGAAGATCATAAAAATTCCTCTAATTCCTTTTCTACAAATGACAGACGCAATTTATCTGTTTATTTTACCAGCATTGCTCCGCGTAGACGCCAGAAAAATAGACAAACAGATCTGGGACCAGGCTTTTGTTAGTGATGCTGCTCACTGTCACAACCATAGCTTTACCGATAGAGAAACAGTATAATAGTGTTATATTTAATTGTGTGGCTTTAATGTGCTGGATTAAAGCCAGCTTTACCCTGTGCTGGATTCCCCTCAAATTAGTACAATCAGTAATTCCAATGTGAGCCTCGTTGGGGTCAATGCCAGTTCATTTCATATCTGTTGAATTGAATACAGTTGAGTACATTTCTTCACTGGAATGCAATTCAATTCCTGAATTGACTTGAATTTAGATGGGATTGACCAGGTGGATAGGTCATTGCATGTGCAATACATAGCTATAAAAATCTCAGTATTTCACTGATATTTCAAATAAAAAGGAAATTAACCTTTGCCTTTACTAATACATGTTCTCTCTCTTTCCTAGTTTATCTGGCTACCAATGCATTCTGGGTGCTAGGCAATACCCTGAATAGCATCAAAATGCCTTACAGTAAAAAGCTGTGTGTTTCGTTTCGTAAACAACATTTATGTCTCTACCATGAATTTGGTTGAAACTAATATATGTTGCTGTTTGATTGCAATTTCATACTCAGTCAATTCCACTCTCAAATGAACTATTCTATAGATTTTCTCCAGGCTGTGAAACAATGATAGATTGTTAAAATTTGCTTCCTTATGAGGTTCAGCAAATTCCTTTTTACAAGTTAGGAATTCACAAAGTCCATGTGAACTTGTGATGCAAGTAAACAGTGTGTTCATTTGTCTTTTATTGCTGTGTCACAAATTGCAGCAATAGTACAAAACCCAGGTGAATCAAATGAGCATGTGAGTCTCCATTGACTTAACACATTCATTGTGATGGATAGCATAGCTGAAATATTCTTCCTTTCATTCAATAACTATTTTCTCAGTTATTTTTATCTTCCATTACAGTAGCTGCCATTGAGAGCAGATTGAAGGTGGATAATGGATATTAATACATTGTTATGTGATGTCCTCAGATGCGTTGCCTTCCTGCCTAACACCTTCAGAGAACACTCTGCATCCCTACATCCCCAACCTTCAGCTTCCCAAGGTTATCCTTTCAATACGTCAGGTACCTGAATATTCATCTTTCAAGTTTTATTAGTCGTATGTACGGGATACGAATGGTATATATTGTCCAACGAAATGCTTACTTGCAGGTTTCTTCTCGACAATGCAACAACAATAAGAAATAATAAAAGATAAAAATACGAACATTAAGTAAATGCTCAGTAGAATAGTTGAGCAGGAACCGGCAAGACGCGTACCCTCCTCAGCGCCAACATCTTAATCATAATCTTAATCAATGTAGAACCAGGTCGGTGTTACTGTGGGAGTCATGAAAGCAAAGGCCACATCATTAGTGGGATCCATTATCGCCTTTCCGTCTGAAAGACCTCTGTCTCTCTACGGCTCTCCTCCGATACCGACACACATCAAACGCTTCCTTCCTTCCCTCCCCCCATCGCTGCCACCACAGCCGCTCACCTCACGCAAACGCAGCCGCGGCTGCGAGGAGCATGAGGGACAAAAACAAGGTGAAATAATGAGCTTGTTAAATGAAGGATCACTGCCATGGACACAGGGAGGAACTTTTTAAATGCCCTATTCTTAACCAGAGGAAACTCAGGAGAGAGCCTGGAGGAAGACAGAGAGACTTAGTGACCAGGCCCCCCTCCAGGCTTGTGCCCACGGTGGGTAAAGAGCAGCACAGCCAGCAGCCACTAGCCTTCCATCCGTCATTCAGCTCACAGAGCCTGTAGTGTCTTATCTCTTATTACTTTAGGGATATAATAAGGAAGACTCTGAATACAAGGAACTTGAGCTTCACATTTACTGAAGTAATTAGCAATACAAGAATAACGTGGGGCAACACTGCGCATGACCAAGGGTGCACACGCACACACACACACACACCCACACGCACACACACACGCGCGCGCTCCTGAAATGCCTCCTCAACGTGTGGGAATACAGACACTGACTGTGATGTGGTTTAACAGCAGAAATCACTCCAGACACAGTGGCATTAGGTTGTAAGCTCTGGTCCATTGATGTTGCAGGTTGTAATAATAGATAAAAAGATGTTACAGCATTTGGCAGCTAGTGCCAAAATCCTCTCCGTTTTGGCTTGTGAGACCTGCAGCTGTGGAGGGTTGGTAATGAGTGAGTTCTGGTCTGTCTGTGGGCCTATTGGCCAGTCTGTTGGATGGCTCTCATGAAGCTGGATGGTGATTGGCTCTTATGACCCTGTAATTACACATCAGGTCAGTATGACCACATCACCTTGGTTGATATTGGACATTATCTAAAACTGCTTGAGGGCACAGCTGTATGAGGAAAAAATTAGATTTCCTGTATGGTGGAAGTCATGGGGAACTGATACAGGTGATGACCGGTTATGGGTGGTAGAAGATATTCAGAGAATTTCTAATGGGGATTTTTAACTCTCAAAAACTGAGAATGTGTGACTACAATAATGAAAATATAGCTAATCATGGCTGATCATACATCTTATGATTCTGGTATAATTTAAAAGAAGATATTTCCTAAGGGCATAGGCCTAGACACTCTTCTGATACGTGTGTTGAATTAAATCTCAATTATGTTACTAAATTCCTCTGACCTCCTGTACACCCACTCCTCCCTAATATCCATCTAAACACAATTCCATTTCACAGGTCCTTAGAGGGTACATGTAAGGATAGTTTTATTAGTGAACACATAAAATACATCATATATGCGCTGCGTGACGCTGCAAATGTATTGGCTTCTATTCAACCTTTGATCCCAACTGAAGGTCAGAGATTGGACAGGCTCGTAACTCGCAGGGGTCATAGGCTACAGTCTTATTAGTGGAAATCTGAGGTCAGGCCAGCATGTATACAACCCACAACCAGTCTGCATTAATCAGCAGCCCATGATGCATTAATAACACATGGCTTGACTCATATGGCTCAGCTGTAAGAGTACAAGCTAAGCATATTGAACCACATCAATATTCAGTGGAATAGAACTGAATGCAGTGGAAGCTGAAAGAAAGCTATTTAAAATAAAGTTGGAGATGCCTGCTGCCTCCACATGAACATCTTCAGTATATTGTTTTCAGAGTAGTTTACTTTCATGCTCCGAGGCGTTACAGCTGTTCTAGCCAAGGCATCACCACACTGCTGCTTATTAGTTTATAACAAGCTCAAGGTAAGGAAACGCGTGCAGTGCCTTCGTATAGCTGATTTCCATGGAAACTGCGAGTAACAGTGTTATACTGTACGTAGTCGGATGGGAGGGGGTGGTTGTGTTAATATCATGCAGAGCCGTCAGAGGCATGGTTGGTTGGCAGCTCGTGAAAGCAGAGATGTGTAAACAAATGTTACCTGTCAGCAGCGATCCACTGGTTAAGTGAATTATCTGGGCTGAAGCCGCAGCACCAGAAGGCTTTAATTGGCACATATCTTATTAGGATGCTGGAGAAGCTCTTGACCTATCCGCAGAGCACGCACGCCACAGCAGCACTTTAGGAGCCCCTCCCCTCCCCTATCGATGACAGCTCAGACAGGGTGCTGGAGGTTGTTATAAAAGTTCAGAAAGTGGAGCACTTCTTTGCACATAATGTTGGCTGGTTCGCTGCCAGATATTAGGAGAGGGTAGGGAGGCAAGTCCGCGGGGAAACGGCTGGCTGCTCTCTTGCCTTTGTCTGTGGTGGAGGCAACAGATGGAGAGGAGGACTGAAGAGTGGAAGGTGAAAGAAGAGAGAAAAGCTAGATCGAACAGAGAGAAACGGATGAAAGAGGGGGATATTGCCCTCAGTGTTTCCATGTGGTGTCTGTGTTCAGACTACACATTATCTCTGAGCCACTGGACCCTGTCTCCTCTCTGCCGTAGTTGAGATGCTCTGCTCTGCTCTCCTCCTTTTTTCCTGCTCTCCTCCTTCTCCTCCTTCTCCTCCTCTCCTCCCTCTCTTCCTCTCCTCCCTCTCCTCCTCCTCCCTCTCCTCCCTCCTCTCCTCTCCTCCCTCTCTTCCTCTCCTCCCTCTCCTCTTCTCCTCCTCCCTCTCCTCTCCTCCTCTCCTCCCTCTCCTCCTCTCCTCCCTCCTCTCCTCTCCTCCCTCTCCTCCTCTGCTCCTCTCCTCCCTCTCCTCCTCCCCTCCCTCTCCTCCAATCCTCCCTCTCCTCCCTCTCCTCCTCCCCTCCTTCTCCTCCTCCCCCCCTCTCCTCCTCTCCTCCCTCTCCTCCTCTCCTCTCCTCCCTCTCCTCCTCTCTCTCCTCTCTCTCCTCCTCTCCTCCTCTCCTCTCCTCCTCCCTCTCCTCCTCTCCTCCCTCCCTCTCCTCTTCTCCTCCTCTCCTCCCCTCCCTCTCCTCCTCTCCTCCTCCCTCTCCTCATCTCCTCCTCTCCTCCTCCCTCTCCTCCTCTCCTCCTCTCCTCCTCTCCTTCCTCTCCTCCCCTCCCTCTCCTCCTCTCCTCCTCTCCTCCTCCCTCTCCTCCTCTCCTTCCTCTCCTCCTCTCCTCCTCTCCTTCCTCTCCTCCTCTCCTCTTGTATCTTCATTAACCAGTGGTGCTCTACCTGCTGACCTCCATTTGCTGTGAGATTGGTAACAGGAATTGGCCCTGTCACTGTTTACCCTGGCCTCTCTTTTAAGTAAGCCCTGCTGTATTCACGCACTCTTTGTTTTCCTGTCCCCGGCCCCATTGATTACAGGCAGGCCTGATGAGGGCGGACATGTGAGTGGAGCTGTGGAACAGGGGTGGAATGCTAAGTGAAATAGAATGCAGAGGGGACAGCCCCGTCCTTGTATCTGTGGATAAGCTTCAATGCTTCTGCACTGACCACAGTTCAAGTCAGTAATCCTAGGAGGATGAGGAGTGGAGTGCCAAGGGTTACTATGGGTCATAAGGGGAAGATTGCTGTCTCTCAAAACAGGAGTAACAACCCAGACTTTTGAAGGTGGAGGGGATTAGAGAAGATGCTGAAACAGCCTGATCGTATTGCTCCTTGACACTGACCTACACATGGGCATCGCTCAGATTGATTACCTGTCAACAGCAAACCTTGGAAGCTGTCTTTATGAGTTCAGCAGGAAGACAGGATAATGACAACAGAAATGGTTGAGCTCGACACTTAGACTGCCTGACTTTTTCTGTGCTGTCGAAACCAAGCAATGCATTCATAACAAGCCCTGTAGACTCTGGGCTGCAACAATCACAACCTCCGCCTCCCCTTCAATAACACTCCAGGCCTCTATGGTAACTCCTCTTTAGCTTTAAGCCTCTCCTATTTTCTGCTACTGCCTTCCCTCCAGTCTCAGCCCTCTCCTATTTTCTCCTAGCTACCCTCCAGACCCTTACTTGCCAATCCATGCTTGTATTCTACCTTTCCCCCAAGTGCCTTATCGCTCAAGTACCCAACCTTTGGCCTCCAGCCTTCAACCTATAATTTCTTCTCACTTTGTGCTATGTGCCCCCTGACTGCATCTGCTTCACTCCAATAACAAAACAGCAGTAGCAGAAACAACAACAAACAACAACAAACAACAACACTAATAGTAGTACCTCTACTACTACTACTACTACTACTACTACTACTACTACTACTACTACTACTACTACTACTACTACCTCTACTACTACCTCTACTACTACTACTACTACTACTACTACTACCTCTACTACTACCTCTACTACTACTACTACTACTACTACTACTACCTCTACTACTACTACTACCTCTACTACTACTACTACTACTACTACTACTACTACTACTACTACTACTACCTCTACTACTACTACTACTACTACTACTACCTCTACTACTACTACTACTACTACTACTACTACCTCTACTACTACTACTACTACTACTACTACTACCACTACTACTACTACTACTACTACTACCTCTACTACTATTACTACTACTACCTCTACTACTACTACTACTACTACCTCTACTACTACTACTACTACTACTACTACTACTACTACTACTACTACTACTACTACTACTACTACTACCTCTACTACTACTACTACAACTACTACTACTACTACTACTATTTCACATCAGGTAACTGATGCAAGCAGTATAATCAGATTTAAAAAACAGATACAAATACACCTTATGGAACAGTGGGGACTGTGAAACAACACAAACATAGGCACAGACACATGCATACACACACGTACACATGGATTTTCTGTTGTAAATTTGTGGTAGTGGAGTAGGGGTCTGAGGGCACACACTTAGTGTGTTGTGAAATCTGTTATGAATGTATTGTAATGTTTTTAAAATTGCATAATAAATACTACTACTACTTTTTTTTGTCATTTAGCAGACGCTCTTATCCAGAGCGACTTACAGGAGCAATTAGGGTTAAGTGCCTTGCTCAAGGGTACATTGACAGATTTTTCACCTAGTCGGCTCGGGGGTTAGAACCAGCGACCTTTCGGTTACTGGCACAACGCTCCTAACCACTAAGCTACCTGCCGCCCACTACTACTACTACTACTACTACTACTACTACTACTACTACTACTACTACTACTACTACTACTACTACTACTACTACTACTACTACTACTACTACTACTACTACTACTACTACTACTACTACTACTACTACTACTACTACTACTACTACTACTACTACTACTACTACTACTACTACTACTACTACTACTACTACTACTACTACTACTACTACTACTACTACTACTACTACTACTACTACTACTACTACTAATACTACTAATACTACTAATACTACTATTACTACAAAAATTATGATGATAATAATAATACATCATTTTTAGTATTTTTCACACAAGCAGCTCCACCTTCCTGTCTGATATTGATTGGGTGGCTATACTGTGCAGTGTTGTGTTGTGTTGTGTTGTGCTGTGTTGTGCTGTGCTGTGCTGTGCTGTGTTGTGTTGTGTTGTGTTGTGCTGTGCTGTGTTGTGCTGTGTTGTGCTGTGTTGTGCTGTGCTGTGTTGTGTTGTGTTGTGTTGTGCTGTGTTGTGTTGTGCTGTGTTGTGCTGTGCTGTGTTGTGCTGTGTTGTGCTGTGTTGTGCTGTGTTGTGCTGTGTTGTGCTGTGTTGTGTTGTGCTGTGCTGTGTTGTGCTGTGCTGGGTTGTGCTGTGCTGTGTTGTGTTGTGCTGTGTTGTGCTGTGCTGTGTCTGATACAGGCTGTAAGACAGGCTGGGCTGAGCGTCACAGCACAGCAGCTATTACTCAGCTTCCTCCAGAGCTTGGTACTAATGAGAGCAGGATGTGTGATGCCGCTCCACTCTGCTCCACACCACGCTGTCTGTCTCTCTGTCTGGCTGATGCTCTCAAACGCCTGAAATAACTCTCCCACACGTCAGGTGGCTCGTGCCCCTGGGTCTCCAGAGCTGAGGTGTCACTGGGAGATGTGAAACACACACAGCTACTTGTGGATCCTGCTAGGGATGACATAGCCTTGCATACTGATTGCTACTGCCAGCACACTACAGTGCTGATGTACCTATGTAAGAGGAAACAAACCAAAATAACTCAAGCAAAAACAAATCTCAGACACTAAGGCGTATAGTGAGGGACCTTAAATATGAGGGGAAAACAGCCTTGTAGAATCTGTCTGGTCTGTCTGGGTCTGTCTGGGTCTGTCTGATCTGTCTGGGTCTGTCTGGGTCTTTCTGGGTCTGTCTGGGTCTTTCTGGGTCTTTCTGGGTCTGTCTGGGTCTTTCTGGGTCTGTCTGGGTCTGTCTGAGTCTTTCTGGGTCTGTCTGATCACTTGATAATTTAAAATGCTCAACCACCTTGCCTGCCACACACATCCTGCCTGGCTAGGCTCCACCCCTCTCCTCTCTCTCTTTGTGTCTCGCCTGCCTTTCTGTCTGGAGGTGTGGGAAAGACGGGAGAGAGAGGTGCGGCTCAGCTACCGGCGCTGGTAATTTGACAGCTAGCGGACTGGACACGCTGTAATTGGAATAATATTTATGTGTCACGTGTGACAGCCGAGGGATTTCTCCAATTTCTCCATCCAACTCCAACATGGGAGAGAATCGGTGTGTCAAGCTGTAGTAAGAAAACACAAATGTTAAAGACATGAATAGTGCAGACTTCACTAGATGCCTGGCCAAAGAGATCTGGGTTAATCAGACAAATGAGACATCTGGCCTTTTGTCAGATGTGTTTGTATCTGAGGCGGAGGGGGAATACTCTGCTGGACTGGACTGCTGCTGCCGATATGACTGGGCCAGATTGTGGTGCTGCTGTGAAGAACATGCACAGTGCTGTTGGTTTCTGCTAGTTTAATGACTTCTGCTTAATGACCCCCCCTCCCCCCGTACTGTAATAAAAATGGTTTACGACCACAAATAACATATAACGTGGATATCGATTTTGCCACTTCAGCATGCTTTTGTGGCACATTCGAAGCCATGCAGGCCAGAAGGTTGAGGGTTCACCGACCACCACGGATGAGCTCACCCTTCCTGCCTGTTTCATTACACTACCATCAGAACCGGCTGCAGACAATGATCAGCTAGGGGGAAATCAGATTTTCAACATTTTGATGCTATATTTATAATTATATAAAATATATGCAACAAATTTTCCACCAACAGATTTCTGTGCCAATGCACCACACAACCAGTAAGCAAAGCATACCGACTTCGGGGGCTTCAACATCATGGTTTGCATTTTAAACACCACAATCAAATATACTATGTCAATCTCGACAAATACATCCCTCCCTACCTTGTACCCAGTATCGAACTTGTCATTAAACTTGTTGGTGTTTTGTAACAGATGTCTCTTTCCATTCATCAAATGGTGTGGCCGGTGCACAGTTTTGATGTTGGAATTATATTTTAGATGAATGTGTGCAGGTAAAACATTGTGACTGGTTGTGTTTATGCCACACATAAAAGGTAATACATTTGAAAAGTTAAATGACAAATATTTAAGCTATATTGAAGCGTTAGGCTCTAGGTGCCCAAGGAATAGCCTCTCGGATCGGAGAGGAGGCAGAGCGCACGTTAAGCTTCCTGAATAACTGGGCCTGCCGGGAACATATGTGGCCACATTATTATAGGACGACTTCATTTGGTAGAATGATGATCTGCAACAGACAGCGCATCTAAGTATCAGAAGTAAAACTACAGCCAGACTGGTACTGTGCCTTTTTAGACCTGATAAACTGTTAAGAGTAGACCCACAACTGATTCAAATGGAATGAATGGAATGAAACATTCAAATCACTGGGCTTTTGCGCCATTATTCAAATTGAATTTTCACTGCAGTTTACAGCCTAGAGTAGAATTTTGTACTCACTTGAAAACAATAATGCAATTATTCATTGCGTGGTCATGTTGTAGGCTAGTCTAGATAATTTGATTGTCCCTAAACAAGATCAATAAGGGAGCTTTTTGATCTGCGTGTCTCATGTCTTCGCTGTTCTTTCATGCGCAATGATGCACCTGGCCTCTCCGCTGCCTATCAGTTATTCCTCCTTGTTCTTGTGGATTTATATTGAAAATTATTGCAGCTTTGAATGATTTTATGTGTGGTATGATTGCTAGTTAGCCTATTGCAGATCTGGACAAACGATCCACCTACCACTTTTGTCACTAGGAATGGTGGATAGAGGGCAGGATAGACAGCTAGACTGGTAGACTATGTTGACCTGTGGCATAGTTAGCATGCATAAGGGAAGTACTACAACACCTTGATAGGGGAGGTGCATGCAAGCAGATGAGGAAATGTAGCTAGGATGGAAGACATTACATAGTAAAACCTGCAAAAGGGTGAATGTAAACGCACTACCTTCCTTTGTTGGTAGTAATAAACCACACAACCCTCCCAAAAGCAAAATAAAAGTTAGACAACCCTCCTTTTATTTTGGACCCCCCTCCACCACCTCATTATTGTTCGAACTGTCCCTAAGGGATCCATATGATCCACAATAGGATGAGGTGATAGGCTGCTGCTTTCACAGATCTGGATTACCATTTAGAAAACCACATAAAGGGTTTGGTCTTGGTAAATAGAGAACTCACTGGCATTATTTCGGATAATGACATTTACAGAATCTTTGCACATCGCAGATGCACAGGCAGATACACAGACAGTCCAATTTCTCAGTGGCAGCTTTAGTCCAGAGATAGACCCCATATAATTAAGCCGAATAGGGCCTATGAAGTATCAAAGGGAATCCAGTGAGCAGATAGATATCCACACAGCAGCAGCCTGTCTTTTATTCATGGCGTGGTGATCTGAGCTGTGAGCCCAAAGTGTCTCAGGCCAGTCTCCTGCTGTCTGTCTGTCAGTACTGCCATCATACAATAGTGTTATTTTTTTATTTATTTTATTTATTTATTTATTTCACCTTTATTTAACCAGGTAAACCAGTTGAGAACAAGTTCTCATTTACAACTGCGACCTGGCCAAGATACTTCCATTCAGATCCTATGAATTCACTATATTTATAAGGATTCTATATGTAATTCTATGGCTCCTTCCTTCCCACCTAGCCATGGTCCTGCTCAAGTACACAGGCTTTGTGATGTTCAGATCAGTCTAGGGTGTAATTTACAGATACATGCAATAGTGTTCCTTTCTTCCTACACAGCCAAGGTCCAGCTCACTCACCACCTGATGTGTACAAGTGCTTTTGTGCTAAGTCACATCAGTCTATGGTGTAATTTACAGATAGATCCATTAGTCTAAAGACATTTACACAAGGGGTTCACAAACTCGGGGCCCCCCTTCCAGCATTGGGGAACATCCCACGCCCCCCCTGCGCGCACGCGCACGTGCCACGTCTATTTCTATGGGCACAAGCACTGTACATGACACAAACTGTTCACACCCCTCTTGTTGGTGGAGAGAAATTTGCAGGTTTAAAGCTTATTTCCTGCAATTCTACACAATTTGTCATCGGGTGCAAATAACATTTAGCAGTTTAAAGCTAATATTCTTGCAATTCTATACATTTTGCCCTGTCTAATGTGTATTCATGTGATGTGTATTCATGTTACAACAATATCTATGGGCTAAAAAAACTAAATAAAAAAACGTTAGCTGACATGGGCTAGTTGATCTGGACATTTCTGACAAGTTATAAATAGCTCTCTAAGGTATGCAATTACTAACATGACGCGCCCCACAGTTTGGGAACCACTGATTTACACTGTTTAGAGGTAAAGAAGAGATCTACACCTTAACAAGTGGTGGGTGGTTGGCGTCATAGCTACATTAGTCTTCTAACTGTGGTGGAAAAAAACATCTCCAGTACTCCATGTTAGGCACCACTGATGCGTATTTGATTAGAGCTCTATCAAAGGCTCCATTACGGGATATCTATAAGAGGATGGAGTGGCTAGATGACTGGATGTGTGTTGTGCTCTTAGGGCCTGGCTCTGTGTCTAATGGCAGAGATAAGGCTAAAGGAGGCAGGAGGCTGAGGCAGCTCTTTGCTCTGCTCCACTCCCTCAGGTCAGACAGGCAACGGCCCAGAACAGCATCCCCATCCTCTGCCTAGTTCAGCTACGGTAGGCTACAGTAAGGTGTGCAGTGTAGTGCAGGGCAGTCAGAGAGAACAGAGTTGTCCTGTCACGATCGTTTATGAACGAGAAGGACCAAGGCGCAGCGTGATATGCATTCATATTTATTTACGTACTGAACACACGACAAAACAACAAACGAAACGTGAAGTCCAAGGTAGACAAATAACATACCTCACACATTTTACATTTACATTTTAGTCATTTAGCAGACGCTCTTATCCAGAGCGACTTACAAGAGCAATTAGGGTTAAGTGCCTTGCTCAAGGGCACATTTACGTCATTTAGCAGACGCTCTTATCCAGAGCGACTCACAAATTGGTGCATTCACCCTATAGCCAGTGGGATAACCACTTTACAATTTTTTTTTTGGGGGGGGGGGGGGGGGTAGAAGGATTACTTTATCCTATCCCAGGTATTCCTTAAAGAGGTGGGGTTTCAAATGTCTCCGGAAGGTGGTGAGTGACTCCGCTGTCCTGGCGTCGTGAGGGAGCTTGTTCCACCATTGGGGTGCCAGAGCAGCGAACAGTTTTGACTGGGCTGAGCGGGAACTATGCTTCCGCAGAGGAAGGGGAGCCAGCAGGCCAGAGGTGGATGAACGCAATGCCCTCGTTTGGGTGTAGGGACTGATCAGAGCCCGAAGGTACAGAGGTGCCGTTCCCCTCACTGCTCCATAGGCAAGCACCATGGTCTTGTAACGGATGCGAGCTTCAACTGGAAGCCAGTGGAGTGTGCGGAGGAGGGGGGTGACGTGAGAGAACTTGGGAAGGTTGAACACCAGACGGGCTGCGGCATTCTGGATGAGTTGTAGGGGTTTAATGGCACAGGCAGGGAGGCCAGCCAACAGCGAGTTGCAGTAATCCAGACGGGAGATGACAAGTGCCTGGATTAGGACCTGTGCCGCTTCCTGTGTAAGGCAGGGTCGTACTCTCCGAATGTTGTAGAGCATGAACCTGCAGGAGCGGGTCACCGCTTTGATGTTAGCGGAGAACGACAGGGTGTTGTCCAGGGTCACGCCAAGGCTCTTCGCACTCTGGGAGGAGGACACAACGGAGTTGTCAACCGTGATGGCGAGATCATGGAACGGGCAGTCCTTTCCCGGGAGGAAGAGCAGCTCCGTCTTGCCAGGGTTCAGCTTGAGGTGGTGATCCGTCATCCATACTGATATGTCTGCCAGACATGCAGATATGCGATTCGCCACCTGGTTATCAGAAGGGGGAAAGGAGAAGATTAGTTGTGTATCGTCAGCGTAGCAATGATAGGAGAGGCCATGTGAGGATATGACAGAGCCAAGTGACTTGGTGTATAGGGAGAAAAGGAGAGGGCCTAGAACTGAGCCCTGGGGGACACCAGTGGTGAGAGCACGTGGTGCGGAGACAGCTTCTCGCCACGCCACTTGGTAGGAGCGACCGGTCAGGTAGGACGCAATCCAGGAGTGAGCCGCGCCGGAGATGCCCAGCTCGGAGAGGGTGGAGAGGAGGATCTGATGGTTCACAGTATCAAAGGCAGCAGACAGGTCTAGAAGGACAAGAGCAGAGGAGAGAGAGTTAGCTTTAGCAGTGCGGAGAGCCTCCGTGACACAGAGAAGAGCAGTCTCAGTTGAATGACCAGTCCTGAAACCTGACTGGTTTGGATCAAGAAGGTCATTCTGAGAGAGATAGCAAGAGAGTTGGCTAAAGACGGCACGCTCAATAGTTTTGGAAAGAAAAGAAAGAAGGGATACTGGTCTGTAGTTGTTGACATCAGTGGGATCGAGTGTTGGTTTTTTGAGAAGGGGAGCAACTCTCGCTCTCTTGAAGACGGAAGGGACATGGCCAGCGGTCAAGGATGAGTTGATCAGCGAGGTGAGGTAGGGGAGAAGGTCACCGGAGATGGTCTGGAGAAGAGAGGAGGGGATGGGGTCAAGCGGGCAGGTTGTTGGGCGGCCTGCAGTCACAAGTCGCAGGATTTTATCTGGAGAGAGAGGGGAGAAAGAAGTCAAAGCATAGGGTAGGGCAGTGTGAGTAGGACCAGCAGTGTCATTAGACTTAACAAACGAGGATCGGATGTCGTCAACCTTCTTTTCAAAGTGGTTGACAAAGTCATCCACAGAGAGAGAGGAGGGGGGGGGGGGGGGGGGGAGGATTCAGGAGGGAGGAAAATGTGGCAAAGAGCTTCCTAGGGTTAGAGGCAGATGCTTGGAATTTAGAGTGGTAGAAAGTGGCCTTAGCAGCAGAAACAGATGAAGTAAATGTAGAGAGGAGGGAGTGAAAAGATGCCAGGTCGGCAGGGAGTTTAGTTTTCTTCCATTTCCGCTCCGCTGCCCGGAGCTCTGTTCTGTGAGCTCGCAATGAGTCATCAAGCCACGGAGCTGGAGGGGAGGACCGAGCCGGCCGGGAGGATAGGGGACACAGAGAGTCAAAGGATGCAGAAAGGGAGGAGAGGAGGGTTGAGGAGGCAGAATCAGGAGATTGGAGGGAGAAGGATTGAGCAGAGGGAAGAGATGATAGGATGGAAGAGGAGAGAGTAGTGGGAGAGAGAGAGCGAAGGTTGCGGCGGCGCATTACCATCTGTGTAGGGGCAGAGTGAGTAGTGTTGGAGGAGAGCGAGAGAGAAAAGGAAACAAAGTAGTGGTCGGAGACATGGAGGGGAGTTGCAGTGAGATTAGTAGAAGAGCAGCATCTAGTAAAGATGAGGTCAAGCGTATTGCCTGCCTTGTGAGTAGGGGGGGACGGTGAGAGGGTGAGGTCAAAAGAGGAGAGGAGTGGAAAGAAGGAGGCAGAGAGAAATGAGTCAAATGTGGACATAGGGAGGTTGAAATCCCCCAAAACTGTGAGGGGTGAGCCATCCTCAGGAAAGGAACTTATCAAGGCGTCAAGCTCATTGATGAACTCTCCAAGGGAACCTGGAGGGCGATAGATGACAAGGATATTAAGCTTAAATGGGCTAGTGACTGTGACAGCATGGAATTCAAATGAGGAGATAGACAGGTGGGTTAGGGGAAAAATTGAGAATGTCCACTTGGGAGAGATGAGGATTCCTGTGCCACCACCCCTCTGACCAGATGGTCTCGGGGTATGTGAGAACACATGGTCAGACGAGGAGAGAGCAGTAGGAGTAGCAGTGTTTTCAGTGGTAATCCATGTTTCCGTCAGCGCCAGGAAGTCGAGGGACTGGAGGTTAGCATAGGCGGGGATGAAGTCAGCTTTGTTGGCAGCAGAACGGCAGTTCCAGAGGCTGCCTGAGACCTGGAACTCCAGGTGTGGGGTGCGTGCAGGGACCACCAGGTTAGAGAGGCAGCAGCCACGCGGTGTGAGGCGTTTGTGTAGCCTGTGCAGAGAGGAGAGAACAGGGATAGGCAGAGGCATAGTTGACAGGCTGTAGCAAATGGCTACAATAATGCAGAGGAGATCGGAATGAAATGAACTAAACATCTGGGAGAGGAGAGAGCAGGGCCTCCCTCACCAAAACTTCCACCTCAGAAACTATAATTGTTCCACTGAACCACCCGAACAAAAACTCTCCCAACTTCCACCTTTAGAAATCAGAATTGTTGTGAACCACAGCGGTTCAATGTTTAAAGGAATAGACTCAGCCCACTTTATTCAGCTAGCTAACTATGACACCATAGCTAACTAGCATGCTAGCATCCAATAACACACAGTTTAGCACCAACACTTGGTCACAACAAACCACCAATAGTGTGTTAACACACTAAGCAGATAATTCGTGTCCGTGTCTAGTTCCTTTCATAACGCAGCAATAATTAAACGTTGGCTAGCTTAGCACAAATATATTGTATTTAGCTGCCACAGTACAGCACACAATGGCTACTGTGTTGACTCTGTTCGAAAAACGGCTAGCTAGCTAGCTTCGTGCTACACCCGGCACCGCCGAAGACAATGCCAACCTACAGTAACTACCCACAACAGCCCATGATGCCTAACTATGACACCATAGCTAACTAGCATGCTAGCATCCAATAACACACAGTTTAGCACCAATACTTGGTTACAACAAACTACCAATAGTGTGTTAACACACTAAACAGATCATTCGTGTCCGTGTCTAGTTCCTTTCATAACGCAGCAATAATTAGACGTTGGCTAGCTAGCACAAGTATATTGTATTTAGCTACTACAGTACAGTTAGCTGGTCGTGTTGGCTAGCTAGCAATGGCTACTGTGTTGACTTTGTTTGAAGAACGGCTAGCTAGCTAGCTTCGTGCTACACCCGGCACCGCCGAAAAACAATGCTAACCTACAGTAACTACCCACAACAGCCCACGATGCCTAACTATGACGCCATAGCTAACTAGCATGCTAGCATCCAATAACACACAGTTTAGCACCAATACTTGGTTACAACAAACTACCAGTAGTGTGTTAACACACTAAACAGATCATTCGTGTCCGTGTCTAGTTCCTTTCATAACGCAGCAAAAATTAAACGTTGGCTAGCTGGCACATTAACATTGGAAACAACTCTCCACCGTTGCTAAACGTTACCAGTAGCTACCCGCTAGCTAGCTAGCCTCGTGCTTCGCCGGGCTCCGCCGTAAACAATACTTACCTACAATAATTACCTACGGAAACCTACAATAACTACCTAAATAACTACCTAAATAAACTACCTACAATACCTAACTACAACTACCTACCTACGATCTAAATACATGGTTTAAGCTTTACTCAACACCATAAAAGAAGCCAAGCTTACCTCCTGCTTAGAGAAAACACAACCTCTCCCGACCTCCTGATAGAAAGATATCAGGAGGTCACACGGAACAAGATCCCACAACCCACTAGTGCCAACAGGCTACCTAAGTATGGTCCCCAATCAGAGACAACGAGCTACAGCTGCCTCTGATTGGGAACCACACCGGCCAACATAGATCTAAACGATCTAGAACTAAACATAGAAAAACACAACATAGAAACTACACACCCTGACTCAACATTTAAGAGTCCCCAGAGCCAGGGCGTGACAGTACCCCCCCCCCCCCCCCCCCAAAGGTGCGGACTCCGACCGCGCAACCTAAACATAACAGGGTATGGGCCGGGTGGGCATTCCACCTCGGAGGCGGATCCTGCTCCGGGCGTGACCACCACCTATCATCCGCCTCCCTGTTGCGCCCCTGGTCTGGTCTGGACCTCGGCGCGCTGCCTCCCCTCTCCTTCCTCCCACGAAGTACCAAGCCCTGTCTGGACCCTGATGTGGGAGACCCCGAACCTGGAGAGGGGCTGACGTCTGGGTCTGGACTGGAACCGCTGACTGGAGCTGGACCCGACGACGGTGGAGCGAACTACTCAGGCTCCGGACTGGAGCCGCTGACCGGATCTGGACTGGACCCCGGTGGAGCGGATTGCTCTGGCTCCGGAGTGGAGCAGCTGACCGGAGCTGAACTGGGCACCGGTGGAGCGGACTGCTCTGGCTCCGGAGTGGATCCGCTGACCGGAGCTGGACTGGACCCCGGTGGAGCGGATTGCTCTGGCTCCGGAGTGGAGCAGCACCGGTGGGACAGGCACGGGCCGTGCCGTACTGGACACACGCACCACTGGCTTGATGCGAGAACAGGAACAGGCCGGACCGGGCTGGAGACGCGCACCACTGGCTTGGTGCGGGGAGCAGGAACGGGCCGGGCCGGACTGGGAACACGCACCACTGGCTTGGTGCGGGGAGCAGGAACGGGCCAGGCCGGACTGGGAACACGCACCACTGGCTTGGTGCGGGGAGCAGGAACGGGCCGGGCCGGACTGGGAACACGCACCACTGGCTTGGTGCGGGGAGCAGGAACGGGCCGTACCGGACTGTGGAGGCGGACTGGAGGTCTGGAGCGGAGAGCTGACAAACCCGTCCTGGCTGGATGCCTACTTCCACACAATATGTGTGAGGCATTAGCACAGGACGTACGGGGCTGTGCACGCGTACTGGCGATACAGTACGTAGCACCGGCGCAGGATATACGGGACCGAGGAGGCGTACTGGAGACCACGAGCGTTGAGCCGGCACACCCCATCCTGGCTGAATGCCCATCTTCGCACGACACGTGCGTGGTGCTAGCACAGGACGTACAGGACTGTGCCGGAACACTCGCGGCACAGTACGTAGCTCCGCATAACACGGAGCCTGCCCAGTCACACGCTTCCTTGCATGAGTACGGGGAGTTGGCTCTGCTCTAACACTAGGCTCCGCCAACCACCCTTTTAGCCCCCCAAATTTTTTTTCTTGGGGCTGTCTCTCGGGCTTCCTCCTCGGCCGGCACCTTCTGCGTTGCCGCTGCTCCTCTCTATAGCGTGCCTCCACTGTCTCCTCCCAAGGACGGCGATCCATTCCGGCCTGAATCTCCTCCCAAGTCCAGGATCCCTTCCCGTCCAGGATCTCCTCCCAGGTCCAGGCTGTCTGCTCCTGGACACGCTGCTTGGTCCTCATTTGGTGGGATCTTCAGTCACGATCGTTTATGAACGAGAAGGACCAAGGTGCAGCGTGATATGCATTCATATTTATTTACGTACTGAACACACGACAAAACAACAAACGAAACGTGAAGTCCAAGGTAGACAAATAACATACCTCACACGGAACAAGATCCCACAACCCACTAGTGCCAACAGGCTACCTAAGTATTGTCCCCAATCAGAGACAACGAGCTACAGCTGCCTCTGATTGGGAACCACACCGGCCAACATAGATCTAAACGATCTAGAACTAAACATAGAAAAACACAACATAGAAACTACACACCCTGACTCAACATTTAAGAGTCCCCAGAGCCAGGGCTTGACATGTCCATAGGAACGAATCACGTCAGGCAGGCCCAGCAGACCTCGTGAGCACTTTCAGACGTTCTGTCATCTGTGAATGTTTACCTGAGGGTAAGGCACTCTCTGACCATCTGTAGCTCCAGCACACTGCCCTGCCTGGCTATACACTGACTGGAGAATCTGAGGAGGGAACTCCTCTGTGGCACTTATATAAGGTACTTTACCAATGTTATACCGGGCATCCCAGCTCATCCAAGTCGGGTGAAATGCCATTTAAAATTTGATCTAGTTAGTATGTCATGCTTAGGCAGTCATACAGTACAACCTCAACATACGGTGTATTTTGTGTACCGGTAATTGAATAGCAAAGATAGCCATATCTTTTATATGCAGAGTCTGATAGCAGGAAAACTCTTCAGCTACACTCCATTAGCTAATTCAGTTTTAATGACACTAATTATCAGATTTGAGATAATCCTACTGTGCCCTGACTGGGCACACTGTTGTTGTGTTGTTTGTTTATTGGTTCGTTTTTTGGTTAAATGTTACTTCTTTTTATTGAGAGTGAATTGTTTGTTGCAGAAAGTTAAATTAATAATAAGTCATTTAGCAGACACTTTTATCCAAAGTGACTTACAGTCATGCGTGCATACATTTTTGTGTATGGGTGGTCCCGGGGATCGAACCCACTACCTTGGCATTACAAGCACTGTGCTCTACCAGCTGAGCTACAGATAGTTAGTGGTGTGTGGAGGGATATGATATTTGTGTGTCTGACATTTCCTTTCTGGAAAATGTACGTATTCAACACACAAAACCTACACTCACACACTGACCTGCAGCGTATGCTTGTTATCCTTGGACTGCAGAACTGCGGACACGGTTGCCACGGAGATGCCAGGTTTGATCTCAGAGGGCACTAGGGATTTGGCCAGCTGCAGAGGGACGACAGGTAGGGGTTTAGAGACTGTTTGGACAAATCCTAAACGACAACCCAATTCCCCATATAGTCCATACTACTTTTGGTCATAAGGTGTTAATGTATTGCTAGCCTCGATTTCCAGGCTTCAGCAGAGTGATGAACGAAACTTGGGAGAATGGTAATGCCAGGCTAGTGTGTTGCAACAGTCCCGACTTCTGGCAGTAGCTGGATGCGTTCCCAGCGGCGTCTGAAGGGCAGGCCCAGCACAGAGCAGCGGCAGTAGGGCATGGGAGGGGGCTGCAGCTCCAGCATCAGGTCAGAGCGGTGGGACTGGGCTGGGGGGGGCTGGGTGTACTGCTCTGGACACACCACATGGAGAGGCTGGGAGGAGGGGAGGTTATGGGCAAAAAATTAACAGGCTAAAGTCTACTTTCGTTTAATTACATTTTTGTATCGGGTGTATTTACTGACGACCTGAATAGGTCCGGAAAAATACATGTTTTTGTTGTTGTTGTTGATTTTTGTAAATGACACACAACACACTCTTCTATAGTGCTGTAGTGTTGTAGCTAGAGTTTGCAGTTGCACTAATGTCTATTCACTGCTCCTTCACAACTTTTAGCATTGTTTATAATCTACTTCGCCTTGTTTACATTCGCTTCTGTGGAAGTCGCTTTTACTGGAACTTTACTGGACTTTCTAACTTTTTGCTAGCACTGCTAGCTGTGGCTAGCCTACCTTATTTTTAGCCAAATGGCTACCAATGGCCAACCATTGAATCTCCACTGCAGCTGCTGTGAAATGTTCACTGAAGTAAAGGACGAGGAGGAAGACCGAACGCACTCGGGGCAGGGATTCGTCTGTGAAAAGCTCCTCCTGTGTGACCGGATGACAGAACTAGTGACATCGGGTGACATCTAGATACAACTATATGTCTGAACAACATGTCTCAATTCCTTTGAACTCCTCCAGGGATCAGGTCCTGGAGTTTTAGGTTGGCTGGGAGGGAATTCCAAGACCATGGGGCTGAGTAATCAAAGGACCTTTTTCCATGCTCAGTTAAAACTTTCGGGACTCTTAACATAAAAAAAGATTGAGATCTGAGCTTGCATGTGTGGATGACATCGTGCGGCTACAGAGAGACGTTCGCCGGCTAAGCAAAGGGAGCGCCTCATCAACAAGTTCACCGACGTTGCTATAGCCCAGGCTAAGCACATCTCGGCGCTAAAGTCTCTCTCTCGCCCATAGGAGTGGCGAGCTGGGCAATACCGACCTGTTCCACTCCTCTGAGCACGTGGCTTGCTCGACTCCGCTACACAAGGACTGTTAGGCGAAAGGGCCGAAAGGAGCCATGACATGGACGGCCCCTTCCTGCCTTGGAAGATCTGCTATGCCTAACAAATAGATTCGCATCACTGGAAGTGGACTGTCTGGTCCCAGGAACTAGCTTTGGCCCTCCAGCAGCCGATACCAGGAGAGCAGTCACTACCTTTAAGCAACCAGGCGATAACACCAGTCCCACCCATACACATCCATCCGAATCGCCTCCAGCTGGCAGCCAGACAGCCCCCGACAGAGGTCCACCACACCACCGGACTACCGCAGCATCGGTCCACCAAGCCAATGGAGAACCTTGTAGCTCCCCGCGACAGCGCCACTCTCCAAGGCAGCGGCCTGTCTCCAAAAGGGCCCCCCCACACCACCGGGCTACCACTGTTGCTCCCCGCGACAGCCCTCCTCTCAGGACAGCGTCCCTCACGGAAACGGCGCCACTCACCACAATGTGCACCTCCCTCATCTGTCGTTGTGGGTAGCTCCATGGTAAGACATTTTTCTATTAGTGTTGTCATTATACCATAATTTTGACTTCGATACCGATACCAGGTTTAATATCACAATACTCGATACCATCATGATACTCAATAACAAAACGATACCACTGCAAAAAAATAAGGCATATTAGCTCAAATCACAGAATGACACTTGATCCAGACTGATAAACTCAGCTACTTCTGTTCAATCGTTGTGCATCTTTTGAGTTCAATATCGTTACATTAGAAAGAAAATATGTACATCAAAATGTTCAGAGACAGCCATGTATGCATTAATGAATCAATCTTGCAATCAATTTGACTTTTTTTTTACCAATCTAAATACAAAATGGGAATAAATTACTTGAATGGTAAATCTCTATTGATAAACTGGGTAAATCAAGATGTAGTCTAGGCCTATCCACAACACAGGTGAATGCATCTTCAATAGGGGTGTGCATGCATGAGTTATTGAGTTTGTTTTGACTGATTTCATGGGGCTACAGATGACAAACAATATGCTTCCCTTCCATTTGGGACTTCCTAGATGTGAGAAGTGTGCAGGAGGGCATGAGACAAAGGAATGTGTAGTATCGGTGGAAAAAGTTGCGTGTGTTAACTGTAGGGGTACCCATGGTGCTGGAGATCAGAAGTGTGAGAGAAAGGCAGGTTTGTTTCAATGAAGACAGAATACACCCAAACGGCCGCGGAGCACAGAGACTCTCTTCGAACATAGCACAGTCGCTAACCCAGTGACTCGCTGACAGCCCAAACCCCCAGGTAATTCCCGTTATTACTACTCAGTCCCGTGTATGGTCTGCTAGAAATTATCTCAGTTCTAGGGGTGCTAAAATCAGTAATCTAAATCCTGTTGAGCTACTTCCCCCCATTAGTACTGTTTGCTCCGCCAGTCTGCCCCCTCCTTAAACTGCACACTCTCACAGACTTTAAAACGAGGCTGGGGCTTGGGCTAATGCACATGAATGTATAAAGTATTATCTCCAAGATGGACATGATAGGGGCATTTGGGTCCGGGATACAAATCCCTTAATTTTTGTGTGTTCTGAAACATGATTAAAAAGCTCTGTTGAAGATAATTCCATTGCGCTACATGATTAGAATGTTTACAGATAAGCCAAAGAAGGGTGGTGGTGTAGCTATTTATGTGAAAAACAACTATAAGGCGACCCAATCTCTCAATGTCTCGCTTCCAAAGCGATTTGAGCTACTAGTTATAAATCAGTGGCGGTCAGTGCCGTTTATGATGAGGAGCATGGCCTTATTTCTATTACAGCATGTTGGATGACTGTCATTCATATTCCATTCACTCAGTTCAATGTAACATCGATAGGTTTAGGCTACTACATGATACTCAAATTTTCCCTATACCCATCATGAGGTTGCTACAACCTAGCCTATGAACTAAAGTTTCCAACGTAGGTGCACACAGGTCGAGAGAAACATTTGAGATGAGAGACAGTGACACATGGACAGACAGTGACACATTCAATACCGCCTTGCACACCCTTGCCTGCATCTAGCTTATCTAGGGTGTAACCATTAGTCCAACAGTTGCAAACAAGAGCAAATTCTGGTATTTTTATCCCCTTTTCGTTTGCTTCCGTTAAGAAACATTTTTTTACAGAATTGGCGGAATGAATACACCCCTGATCACGCATAAACACAGTTCACTTTCACAGCAGCCACGTTGTATTCCTTCTCGCCTCTATGCACTGTCCTCCTCTCACCTTTTCCCTTCGTTTGTGAACTTCAATGAACAACACATCAACTGTATGTGACCAGGCGAAAAAAACTTTCCAAGCCAAACCATGTCATAACCGCTACACACAGCCTACATCGTTGTCCCCATATTAGCTAAAGTAACGTCCTAGTCAACATAGCTAATATAACTAATGTGTTAGTAAACCTGCTGCAATCATGCAGTAACGTTACAGTGTATAGTCAGTAAGCGGTTACACCGGTGGGCCCCGGTGGCAATAAATTAATAAAACCAAAAGCTTACCTTGACTTGGAAGAGTTCCAGGGTGTTGTTGGATAGTCATAGCCAGCTAGCTAACATAGCATCCCTCTGTTTGAGGAGGGTGTTTGAGTAGGCTAAACTAGCCAGCTGCATTTGCTAGCTAAGTAATGTAAGTGAAACTGAAAGTCAAAAATAATGACAAAATCTGTCTCTCTCTCTCTCTCTCTCTCTCTCTCTCTCTCTCTCTCTCTCTCTCTCTCTCTCTCTCTCTCTCTCTCTCTCTCTCTCTCTCTCTCTCTCTCTCTCTCTCTCTCTCTCTCTCTCTCTCTCTCTCTCTCTCTCTTGCTTCTCCTTCCCTTTTGAAGGAATTGATTTGTTGAAAACTGTTCAACTATTGTATTTCTTTCTCTTTGAGTCAACTACTCACCACATTTTATGCACTGCAGTGCTAGCTAGCTGTAGCTTATGCTTTCAGTACTAGATTCATTCTCTGATCCTTTAATTGGGTGGACAACATGTCAGTTCATGCTGCAAGAGCTCTGATAGGTTGGAGGACGTCCTCCGGAAGTTGTCATAATTACTGTGTAAGTCTATGGAAGGGGGTGAGAACCAAGAGCCTCCTAGGTTTTGTATTGAAGTCAATGTACCAAGAGGAGGAGGGAAGCTAGCTGTCCTCTGGCTACACCATGGTGCTACCCTACAGATTGCTGTTTAGGCTACTGTAGACTTTAATTGCAAAACAGTGTGTTTTAATCAATTATTTGGTGACGTGTATATATTTAGTATCATTTTATCTAAAAATTATAACTTTTTCAATGTTTTACAATTTTTATTTTTATGAAATTCACTGAGGTTGGTCCTCCCCTTCCTCCTCTGAGGAGCCTCCGCTGTTATAAATGTTGTTATTTCCCAGAATGTTAATTTTTATGTTGCAGGGATCTAACACCCTCCCTCCGCCACAGCAGGAGCAATCAATACTGTCGCTGAGCTACTAGCCCAATTCATGGCCTCTGAAATAGTGATATTGGGGGATCTGAATCTCGATTAGCTTACTCCCTCATCTGATTGTCTTAAATCAGCATGTATTGATCTGAACTTAGTCCAACTGATTTCTCAGCCCACTCGTTTGAATGTAAAGAATCCTGCTAAATCAACTCTGATTGATCTCCTACATACAAATGACCCTCATAAATACTTAACTAGTGGTATCTTTGCTATGGACCTCAGTGATGACTGTCCCATAGTCTGTGTCAGAAACACAAAGTTGCCTAGTGGTTAAGAGCGTTGTGCTAGTCGCCGAAAGGTCGCTGGTTCTAATCCCCGAGCCGACTAGGTGAAAAATCTGTCGATGTGCCCTTGAGCAAAGCACTTAACCCTAGTCGCTCTGGATAAGAGCGTCTGCTAAATGACAAAAATGTAAATATACTTTTAAACACTTCCTTGAGCAAGGGTTCTTAAATGACCTTTACCATTCAGGCTTACTTAGTGCTCATGAACAATTCTCTAGTATGTTTATCTCTGTATCTGATAAACATGCTCCTATGAAGAGATTAGGAATTAAAGATAGAGTCAACCCATGGTTCACGCCTGAACATGCTGAGTTAATTCAGCTAAGGAATAAAGCTTGGTCTGAAGCCAGACACACTGGTAGCTCTACTGACTGGCTCACCTTCAGACAACTTAGAAACACATTTACTGCTTCCATAAAAAGGGCTAAATCATTAATTCAATTTCTGACCCTCGTGGCAATCCAGCTAAGTTTTGGAATACTATTAAATCGCTAAAAAGAAGCAGCCACACCTCTCTGTCCAATGAGGTTATATTTAACTCCAATACTATAACAGACAAACTGAAATAACTGACGCCTTTATTTATTTATCTATCTATCTCCTTTTTCAATCTTGTCTCATCGCTGCAACTCCCCAACGGGCTCGGCGAAGGTCGAGTCATGCGTCCTCCGAAACATGACCCAGAAGCCAGCCGCAATGTGACGGAGGAAACACCGTTCACCTGACGACCGAGGTCAGCCTGCAGGCACCTGGCCTGCCACAAGGAATTGCTAGAGCACAATGAGCCAAGTAAAGCCCCCCCGGCCAAACACTCCCCTAACCCGGATGACGCTGGGCCAATTGTGTGCCGCCCTATGGGACTCCCGATGACAGCCAGTTGTGATACAGCCCGGGAGAGAACCAGGGTCTGTAGTGACGCCTCTAGCACTGCAAAGCAGTGCCTTAGACTGCTGCACCACTCGGTAGCCCCCAAGAACTGACGCATTTAACCAACATTTTATTGCAGCAGGCCATTTCTTTGAAAGGGGAAATAGCAGCAATAAGGGCAACTCTGAAAAGACTGCTCATCTCTGATGCACCCATGTTTAATCACAGACATGCCTGCTACTGTAAATGGTGACCCACTGTTCTCTCTTCGGCAAGTCACTACTAGGGAAGTTCTGGACACTCTCTTAGTTATTGATGTAAAAAATTCCACTGGGACAGAAATGTTTGACCCGTGTCTTCTATGGCTTGCTGCACCTCTGATTGTGGAGCACTTGACACATATTTTTTATCTATCTATTCTCTTGAGTATTATTCCTAAGGTGTGGAAAGCGGCCCTTGTTCTCCCGCTCAACAGAGGTGGTGATTATCGACCAATTTCTAAACTTTAATGTCTAGTGAAAATATTTGAACTCTTGGTCAATTCTCAGCTTCAATCCTTTTTAGATAGAAAGTGTATTCTGAATGCTCACCAGTCAGGCTTTAGGCTAGGACACAGCACCATCTCGGCTGCTTCTCTAATAATAAATTAAATAGTTAATGCACTAGACAGGAAACAGCACCACACGGCCCTTTATATTGATCTGTCAAAAGCATTCGATACAGGTGATCATGCACTCCTGCTACGGAGGCTATCCGAAATTGGTCTAGACCAAGCGGCCTGTGGCTGGTTCAAAACTGACCTGCACCACAGAAGTCAATGTATATCTGCTGATTGAGTTAAGTCAAATGTTCTTAACATAAGCAAAGGACTCCCACAAGGCTCAATACTAGACCCTTTATGGTTCACTATTTACATTAATAATGTTGGTCTGTCCGTGAATAATAATAACCGGGGCTTCCATCTCTATGCGGATGACACAGTTATTTATTCCCGTGCCCCCTCAGTGTAGCAGGCCATTCACGACCTTCAACTTGGCTTTCATTCAATTCAAGACGTTCAAATGCCTCTGCTGTGAAGTGCGACATATGCCTAGCTTTCTGAAATGGGTCACTTATATAGTTCTGTTAGCCTCTGACTACCAGAAGGGCCCAACATTGGCTATTATTTGTATATAAAGCACATCTCTAGAAACTCCCCTACCTTCTAAATTGGAAATCTAGTAACTATAAGACTCTCAAGACTGGTTGGTACTACATTTAGCAGACGCTCTTATCCAGAGCGACTTACAGTTAGTGAATACATATTTTTTTATACTGGCCCCCCGTGGGAATCGAACCCACAACCCTGGCGTTGCAAACGCCATGCTCTATCAACTGAGCTACATCCCTGCCGGCCATTCCCTCCCCTACCCTGGACAACTGTGCGCCGCCCATGAGTCTCCCGGTCGCGACAGAGCCTGGATTCGAACCAGGATCTCTAGTGGCACAGTTAGCACTGCGATGCAGTGCCTTAGACCACTGCGCCACTCAGGAGTACTAGAGGTTCCACGGGTCTCCTCTGACTTAGGGAAGACTGCTTTTAGTTAATATGGCCCTCAGTCCTGGAATGACCTACAGGTCACTCTAAAACTTTATTATTTGGTTAAATAAAGGTTCATAAATGGAACCTGAATCCATTGTAGGACTCTTAAGCAGTGAAAGCAGGTGCTTCCCTGTGCTGTCTGACAGGTCTAATGTAGCATGAAAAGCAGGTTCAGTGATGGCTCCCTAGTATAGTGGAGCTTGTCGGTTGGTGCGGTACAAGGGCACTGTCACAATAGGAGATGTGTGTTATTGAATGGGATTCCATTCGAAGGCAGGCCTCCTCAGTGGCTAACAATGGACTTCTGACAGTGTTCTGGAACACAAGTCAGAGAGAGGCTCCATAGGGTGCACAATATGCTACCACATCACAGAGAGCGATGGAGAGAAAAAGAAAGCGGTCAGGCAAAGTGTGAATTGAAAAATAAAAGTAAGAAAAATACTGGCAGTTACAGTAAAGAGGAGGTAGTGTTGACAAACTATTGTTGCAATATTGTTTACAGCCTCAGAGGTGGTTGAAATACCTTTTCAACATAGAAACCTGTGCATAGTAAGAGTCAGCATTGGTGTTACTTTCTGAGACCGTGCATAAAGGAGCATCTCTCCATGTCGCCCCTGTCATTAATCTTTCCTCTTTCTGTCTGCCTGCTGTGAAATTATGTAGGCTACGCGCCCTGCTGCCGCCCAAAATGAACAACAGGGAGACGTTAAGGTCAGCTCTCAGGTGGAGGAGCTGTCAGTCTGGTGATTGACATGCTCGGTGACGACTCAGAGCGGCTGCTTTCGATAATGTGGAAGAGACTTATTTCTCTCCAAGGAAGTTGGCCAGCTAATGACAGCAGTGGTTCACTAAACGACGCACGCACGGACACACACACACACACACACACACGGACACGCACACACACACACACACACACACACACACACACACACACACACACACACACACACACACACACACACACACACACACACACAACACACTACCACAACCTAGACCTCCATAACAGCTGTCAGGATTTAGTTATTAATGACAGCCACTTAATGCCTTATTACACCTTTAGCTCATAGGCCCTCCCAGGCTCTCCCCTGCTCAGACGTATGGCAGGACTGCCCTGTATGGTTGAAATAATATTGCTACTTCTATTACCAGGCTGAAACCGTGGGAGTTTATAATTGCTGATTCTTTTGAATGGTTTTAAATTAATCCACACAACCTGCTCGTTTCCATATTAACAGTAGCTTTTAAGTAAAATACAGGATTTAGAGCCTATGTAAATATTATTCCCAAGGACAGTTCTACTATCCAATATAACTGAAATATCAGGAGTAATAGAAGTCTGCACTGGTAGAGTAGATTTAATATCAATCATGAATCTATCTATCCTGGATTCGTTAGAGCTATACGACTGTTTCTACTCCGACAGAGTAGTCCCACATCCACAGGTAAGCTCCCACAGCCTGTCAGCTTCAGTTAGCTTATCATTAATTTCAGTAATTTAGAAAAAAGGGAAAGTAGGACAGATTACTGTGATGATGAAGCTTTCAGGCAGATAGAAAGTAAAGGAGACTTGGGAGAGAGGGAGTGTTGGGTTGCAGTACTTTAGGAGAACGATCCCCCACAGCGTTGTACAATAATTGCTCTGCCTGTCAGCATAAAATTAGGGCCTCCTATTGAGTGTTTTTCATCATGCTGAACGTTATGGAACACTATCAGCTAAATTGGAACCTTTAATGTCATCTTATCGCCCTAACGTTTGTCTCCGCTGACATCTGGATTGTCATATGACATTCTGAAATGGTAATGGTTCAAATTAATCAACAAGTCACATCACTTGTCAGAGCACTTGTTTAGCCTATTCCATGTTGATTTGGATTGATATTGTATTTCTATAGACTTGAAAAGTACATTCTCATTTAGTTTGTCTCTCAAACAAAGTGAATCAACTTTGTGTTTCAGCAGTTCTATCAATGTTAGAATAATGTGATTCATTACCAAGCTATGCTAAATAGAATAGAGGTAAAAATCAAACTCAAGCGGGGGAACACCCACTCATAACAAAACACACCTACCACACGCACTCATACGCACGCACACATTGCGAAGTTACATTTGTAGGTGAGCAATCTACCTAGAGCATATTTGGATAAGGATCTATACAACTTATCTTATAATAAATATATAAAAACTTGTCTACTGGTCTGTAGCTGAGTAAGTGAATGATAGGGCACATTTGGCCTCGCTAAACAAGACAAGTCACAAAACATACGCTAATTACTGCAGCCTCACCATTAGTTCACCCTGAATGTGTGTTCAGTGCTGGTCCATTGGGTGTCCTTCTGTCATACAGAGAAGCCTAATAACTCCACAGCCACACAAGATTAAAGGAGACTGTACATCTGCTAATTAACCTTAATTGCAAATGAAACCCGGGAGGCATCACTCATTCGTTACTGCTTCATCTAGTTCTACACTACTATGGCTCTATTGAAATGTGTTGGGCTGTAATGTTACAGCACTGTAGAGAGTTGGGAGTGCTTCTGACTTGTCCTGCTTTTCACATTTAGTTCCAATTTATTTCCCCTCGCCAAAAGTTTGTGTTGGAAAAAAAAGAATATGCCTGGAGAAATACAATATTATTACATTACATAGGTAAGGTCAGAATGCAAACATTGGGACATTTTGGTTGGCGTACTATACCTAAGTGGGTTTCCAAGTAATACAGATAAGACAGAAATATGATTTGTTTTCATAATTACCAATCTCCAACTTTGCATTATCTGCGCTCACCTGGAAGACTTAGCACCTCAGGGCTAATGAGCTGTTTTATAACGTTATTTGTTCCTGTTTGCTCTTTAACCAGTGTTATGGTACTTTATTACTATAGTTTCAGGTGGAATATTTTTCCATTCCCTGCATAAATCCAATGAAATTCCAAGACTGAATCTAAAGTTTTGTTTAACAGTGCAAACATGGGAGTAACATCACTACACCCCAGTCCAGGAAGTTAAACTTGAGTAGATCATGTCAGCATCAAAGGGAAAACAGTCTGCTGCTTCTTATTTCTGAAACCCTTTGTCTGGTAAAAACGGAGACTGATAAAGGGGGAAACATTAACATCACAATGATGACAACCAGTTGATGGACAGCTGCTGATATTGTGATTTAACACAATAGGAATGGTCTTTCACCATAACACAATGGAAAAAAAATCAATAAAGGAAAAGCTTTGACTTAAGATGCTCAGCAGTGTGGCCTTTCAAATCTTATATCCTGCAGCCTTACCACGGCAATAGAAAAGGTTACCTGTGTTTTAAAATGGAGGAGAGGAGAAGACTGGATTGGCAATGAAGCAACTGGTGTGGAAACTGGAAATGGCTCCACCACCCAGTCAAGCCAGCCTTCTGGCCATTTCAAAACTAGCCACCACAGCCAGCCTTCTCCAGCCACTACACCTCAGCCAGCCTTCTCCAGCCACTAGACCTCAGCCAGCCTTCTCCAGCCACTCCACCTCAGCCAGCATTCTCCAGTCACTCCAACTCAGCTAGCCTTCTCCAGCCACTCCACCACAGGACAGCCAAGCTAGCCCATCCTATTCTGGACACGTCACACAAACACCTGAGGAGCTCTCCTCCACTCAGATTGACCATCCACTTTCCACTTGGTCTGACCATCCACTGGCAGATTAACCACAGAGAGTCTAGAGAGAAATCATCACACTCTTCAGGATGGATCTCCTCCCTGTATGGACTCACTTCTAGATCCTTCAATTGAATGCACTCTTGGAACACAGTAATCATCAGCTCTCAGACCTAGACCACACACACCAAATACAGATGTTACAGAGCAATAGGTTGACCTTCAAAAATGATTAGTAGGCTCCGGCCATGCTAGTCTGGTCATAGTCTCGTCCCCAGATTTAATGTTTCGTCTCGCACCAATAAAATATGCAGAGAATCTGAAATAGGGCAGATGTCAATACAAAATTGTCAATTGCGTTGGTTGACCTTTGTACACGATTAGTAGTCTCACGGCCATGCTAGTCTGGCGTGTTGTGGAGATTTAGATGTGTTGATGAGAGACCCATAAGGTGTCCCCTGTGACTGGTGACTGTCTGGTTTGGTGGGGGTGTAGCGGAGCCTTTGGGTGCCACTGACATTTCGCCACATAGGAGGGTGAATCTGCCGAACAGCAGCTTCCCATCCCAGACTCTAAATGGCTTTTAGAAAGGGAGTGCATTGTACATGAGCGGGACAAATACCACTCTTCACAAAGACTCCCGTTTCCTTTCATGTTCAGCTGAAAGGGGCCTTCAAATATTCATAACATTTCCATCAATAAAAAAATAACCTTTGGTTAGAGAGAGAGAGAGAGAGAGAGAGAGAGAGAGAGAGAGAGAGAGAGAGAGAGAGAGAGAGAGAGAGAGAGAGAGAGAGAGAGAGAGAGAGAGAGAGAGAGAGAGAGAGAGAGAGAGAGAGAGAGAGAGAGAGAGAGAGAGCGAGAGAGACTCACAAACAAGGTTGAAAGGCAGAAAGGTTGGGGAATGGATGTGACACTACCACCGCTCCTCCTCTCCTACACCATTGGAAATGGGGTTCTAAAAGTTAGCTAGCTCGGTCATTGATTGTCAATGTCTGTGTGATCTATTCTCAGATGCGTTGTGTAAATTGGCTTTGCAAGGCAGTGTGTTCTTGACTGTCTGTCTGTAGTCCCAGAGGACAGATCCTGTTCACTCTCCAGTCTGTTGGCCTGGCTGTAAATCAGCGCATTGAGGAAGTGTGATTAATTGATTAAAGGAGAAAGTCAGGGCTCTGCCCAATACCCTCTCAATCATAGTTCTCATGGGTCAACAGAATGAAAGGATTTCCTAGCCATTTCATTTAGGGCCTCACCAGGCACCGGCCCGGTGGTGGTGGAGTGGGTGTGTGAATGTGGAGGTGATAGCTAGTGAAATCTCTTTGAGATAGAATTCAATATTTGATTAGTCGTCAGACAGACACAATTCGTTTCGGAATAAAGTTGACGGGGGAGAAAGTTGAACAATAAAAAATGTGTTGTGTTATTTGAGATATCATGTCATGTTATGTGAAATTGTAGTGTTTTCATAGAAGTTTCCTATGGCTAGATGTTATTGAGCCTTCATGCATGCGCTTGTAATTATGCATGAGATAATTGCTGCCCTAAATGTTTTCATTCCCAGGCAAAATATGAATTTGCAAGTGAACACGACTATGATGCAGAACATTTGACATTAATACAAGGATTTTAGAGCGGGATTGAATTTCATAGACAAGTAAAGTTTTATGCTCCGAATTATTTCTGTCAAACACACTTGAAAAACCATGAAGTTAAAAGCTCCAGTAAAGATAATGTGACATTATGATAAAAAATGATTGAGTTATGCCATAGCACATATCTCTCCATATTCAATAACATAATTATATTCCGGGTTAAAAGCAAATCATTAGTGTTTGCTGAAATAGTACAAAAAATGCCTTGCTACATGAAATTGTCGACAAATGTATTTGTTTTGACAGACAAACTTAACATATTCAACACCAGTATGTCAGGTTTACAAAAGGTATAGGGTTGTGTGAGTGCAGGTGTCTGCTTATTTGTGTGTGTGTGTGTGTGTGTGTATGTGTGTATGTGTCTGTGTGCACACCTGTGTGTGTGTGTGTGTGAAGTCCCTGCTTACAAAGAGAAGACACACAGCAGTAGCCCCATGGAAGAGAAAAATAGAGGGAGGGAACCAAGCCCATGGAACAGAGGAATAGAGGGAGGGAACCAAGCCCATGGAACAGAGAAATAGAGGGAGGGAACCAAGCCCATGGAACAGAGGAATAGAGGGAGGGAACCAAGCCCATGGAACAGAGGAATAGAGGGAGGGAACCAAGCCCATAGAACAGAGAAACAGAGGGAGGGAACCAAGCCCATGGAACAGAGGAATAGTGGGAGGCAACCAAGCCCATGGAACAGAGGAATAGAGGGAGGGAACCAAGCCCATGGAACAGAGGAATAGAGGGAGGGAACCAAGCCCATAGAACAGAGAAACAGAGGGAGGGAACCAAGCCCATGGAACAGAGGAATAGTGGGAGGCAACCAAGCCCATGGAACAGAGGAATAGAGGGAGGGAACCAAGCCCATGGAACAGAGGAACAGAGGGAGGGAACCAAGCCAATGGAACAGAGGAATAAAGGGAGGGAACCAAGCCCATGGAACAGAGAAATAGAGGGAGGGAACCAAGCCCATGGAACAGAGGAACAGAGGGAGGGAACCAAGCCCATGGAACAGAGGAATAGAGGGAGGGAACCAAGCCCATGGAACAGAGGAACAGAGGGAGGGAACCAAGCCAATGGAACAGAGGAATAAAGGGAGGGAACCAAGCCCATGGAACAGAGAAATAGAGGGAGGGAACCAAGCCCATGGAACAGAGGAACAGAGGGAGGGAACCAAGCCCATGGAACAGAGGAATAGAGGGAGGGAACCAAGCCCATGGAACAGAGGAAAAGAGGGAGGGAACCAAGCCCATGGAACAGAGGAATAAAGGGAGGGAACCAAGCCCATGGAACAGAGAAATAGAGGGAGGGAACCAAGCCCATGGAACAGAGGAACAGAGGGAGGGAACCAAGCCCATGGAACAGAGGAATAGAGGGAGGGAACCAAGCCCATGGAACAGAGGAAAAGAGGGAGGGAACCAAGCCCATGGAACAGAGGAATAGAGGGAGGGAACCAAGCCCATGGAACAGAGGAAAAGAGGGAGGGAACCAAGCCCATGGAACAGAGGAACAGAGGGAGGGAACCAAGCCCATGGAACAGAGGAACAGAGGGAGGGAACCAAGCCCATGGAACAGAGGAATAGAGGGAGGGAACCAAGCCCATGGAACAGAGGAAAAGAGGGAGGGAACCAAGCCCATGGAACAGAGGGAGAGAACCAAGCCCATGCAAAGCTCTGTCTCATTTATTCACTGTCATGCCCAACCACAGCCGATCTGATAAAGAAGATATTGTTTTATAATGCTGGGGTTAACCCCATGGCATGCAATTCATTTGATACGGGAGATAATCTGAATGCTCCATCTTATTCCAGCATGTCATCTGTTACAGGCGGTACCGTGGTAGTGTCTGTCTGTGGTTAACGGAGGCGGTGTGTTAATGCACATAGTGCAACAATATATCACATCCCCCACTATGCTGGAGATGGATTATACTACTTTACACCAGGGACAGAATCACCTATTTTAGTGAAAAGGCCCCTGTTGTTTACCCTGCCAAAGAAAAATAAAAAATAAAATAAAAGAGCTAATTCTGGAAGGATTTGAGAGGGAGCTGTGTTGTGTGCTGTGGACAGGGGAGGTGTGCCTGCAGGAGTGTGCTGTGGGAATGAACATTGCCATCGTTGTGTGTGCTTTTTAAAAATGTAAACCCACATTTATTCCCCTGGTCTCAGGCTATATAGGCGTTGCTCAATGTATACTTATAGCTGCAGGACAGGCAGAGATTGCCACCACCTGGGGCTCAGCTGTAAGAAGAGAGAGACAGCAGGCTGGGTACTGAGAGAGAGGAGAGGCTGGCCACGGTGAGAGGTGAGATGAGAGAGGGGGACATAATTACATGGCAGAGCAGAGGCTCATCACTCCCTCCCCCATTCCCCCCTCAGCCTCCCACCATAGATGTCTCACTCTGAGAGAAAACAATCTATCACTCAAAGGTCAGACCAGATACCACCCTCTACTTAAGAAGCACAAAAGGCTGTAATTGTAAAATGAATACAACAATAATCTGAACGGTACAAAACACCATGGTACGGTAGCTCTTGAAATACTAATGAAAGTTGTCTAGCTAAGGTCAGATACATGTGCGGTAACTCTTTTGCTGTTTGGTGTCGTGACACAAAAAAAAATATTGTAAATATCAGTAGTTACATGCAAACACTTTGAATCCCATGAATATGTTTAAAGCTTTGCACTGTAGGCCTATGTACAAAGGTGTGATATTGCCAGTTTTCCCTGCGCAGCAAGGACAACTATTTTCCACACGTAAATTGGTTGGGTACACTGACTCTCCCACCCTCATAATGAAGAGAAACTCACTTTCCAAATGTCACTTCATAGAGATGAGATGCCACAGAAACCAATAAATAATTCTCAAAATGAATGAAACCCAGAGAAAAGATTATGCCGCTTTTATAATGAATATCCAAAGCAATATTTTATTGTTATTCAAATCCTCTTGCCCATAGACAGTGTGTCATATTCCCCAGAGGAAGTGTTTTAATATCCTTATAAATTAATATCCACAGCAGAGCAGGTTTTAGATCTATCTCTCTGCCTCTATAAAAATCCTCTATCTCACATTCAGTGGAGGCTCAAATGATTCGATATCTGTGGTACGGTTGACTTTGATGGGACAATCGTGAATAATGATTTCAAACCGCTGCTACTGTATGATGATGTTTATATTTTGTATCAACAGGGGTTAGGTAATGATTCATATTTTCAGTTCAATTGCTGTTGAAAATTGCATGGTAGATGGAGAGTTTTACATAATAGTTAGAGTTTGCCGCCTGCATAATGTCTCATAACAGAGGGAAGGTCAACAACATAGTTGACTTAATGGGATTTTAATTCCCTCTCAACAGTATTTACATTTCCGTAAACTCCCCTAGTCGTGTCTGAAAACACCCCTCTTAACTGTAGCTGAGTGCTGTTTTGTGGTTTAATAGTCAGGCCCTCAGATTCTTAGCTAGCCTATCGGTTAGCTGTAGTGTTTGGGCAGCCCCATGGGTATCTGAGGAGAACAAAGGGCTGCAGCAGCTCAAACCCTCTATGAGCTCTGTTTTGTCTCATCCGGCTGGTCGGCTCTGCTCACCTCAGTGGCCTGAGACGGTAGATAGCCCCCCAGGGCGTGTGGCGCGTATGTGTGCTGCTGTTTATCTGAATGCAGTCTGACAACAGGCCCTCGGCTACACAGCACATCAATATTAAAGCCTGGCAGGCAAGCTGAGAGCTGAGAGCAGACACCTTCAGGAGCATACCTGATGGCCTCTGCCACATAAACACACATGCACACACGTGCGCACACACACACCTGATGGCCCCCTGCAAGGTCATAGGAGGACACTGTTTTAACAGCTGCTGCTTTGTCTGAATGACACAACCTAAAACATGAGCGCAAAGGGGACACGTTTTGAAAACATGGCCCACTTGGACAACATTCATCATGTCCCTGACTAGTTTACATAGCAAAGTAAGGGGCACAGCACTTCACTTCCCTCCTCCGCTAAGCTGATGGGCTTTTGTGCATGAAGAACCCAGCATTTCAATGACACTCCATTTCCCTCACTGTGTACTTAATGTCTGTAGCACACCTCGTTAAAGATATGTTTTGGGAAGGTCTCATCTATTACATTTCAATCACTAACAGGTACTTGACACAACTGAACTAATCGGCAACAACAGGGGGACTCATTGTGAGTCAGAAACCCTCCTCTGCAGCCTTGGAGCCGAGTCCTACTGCAGTACCTGCCAGCTCCATGCAGCAAGCCCTGGGCTGCAGGCACGACTGGTCTCCAGAGCGGATCATTAGGTGCTTAGCTCAGCATTCAGGAAGCGGACCCTTTCTCCTCTCTCCCTCAGTGACTACATAACTAGATGTCTCATTAAATCACACAACAGAGCACTAAACAGGGCTCAGTACACTGTTGGGCCAATAAGGTGCTAAGTGAAGCAGTCTGTGGCGCCTTGCGAGATGCACCGAGCGCGACCACATCCAAAAACAAATGTAGTCCCCACTCTAACTGTCAGTCCAGGAGACAACAACATGCTTAGTGATTGGCCAGGGTAATGGGGAGTGACTTCCTGTTTACTCCTGAGGGCTCTAGTGGGAACATGAGGAAGTAGCTAGTCTCCAAGCACTAATCCAGTGCCTTTTCATGTTGGGGCGGATGGATAGATGTTGTGGTGTGGTGTGGGGCATGTGTGTGGTGTGTCGGTGTATTCCCTCATCAGGAGCTGCAGTTTGGCTGTAATCTTCCCACTTGTTTGTGAAGGTGGGGAGATTAGAGGCGGAGAGAGACGGGATTAATTTCATTTTCATTTTTTGTCAGGGAGCCCCTGGTGGCTCCACTGGGATGCTAAAGCCTGTATTATGCTGGAGCTGCTACTTCTCTCTCACACAGCCCAGCCCAGCAGCTAATGAAATGAGGAGGTCCTCTGAGCTTCTGTTGCCTAACAGTCCTTGTTGTACGAGGAGGAGGAGGCAGCTCTCATCATGGCCATGCAGGAACAGTGTCCCATATCAGCGCATGTATACTGAGTGAACATTAAGAACATGACATAGACTCTTTCCATGACATAGACTGACCAGGTGAATCCAGGTGAAAGCTTACAATCCCTTATTGATGTCACTTGTTACATCCACATTTAAATCAGTGTAGATGAAGGGGAGGAGACAGGTTAAAGAAGGATTTTTAAGCCTTCAGACTATTGAGACATGGATTGTGTATGTGTGCCATTCAGAGGGTGAATGGGCAAGACAAAAGATGTAAGTGCCTTTGAATGGGGTATGGTAGTAGGTGCCAGGCGCACTGGTTTGAGTGTGTCAAGAACTGTAACGCTGCTGGGTTTTTCACGCTCAACAGTTTCCTGTGGGTATCAAGAATGGTCCACCACCCAAAGGACATCCAGCCAACTTGACACAACTGTGGGAAGCATTGGAGTCAACATGGGCCCTGTGAAATTCTTTCGACACCTTGTAGAGTCCATGCCCCGATGAATTGAAGCTATTCTGAGGGCAAAAGGGGCTGCAACTCAATATTAGGAAGGTGTTCCTAATGTTTTGTACACTCAGTGTATATGGAACAAAGAGAACTGGGTGAGATGAAATTTCACCCTCAAAAGCTTAGGGCGAGTTCTGAGGTTGACACACGTCCCCTGACTGTTTGTGGCATTCCTCCCATAACAAGCTATAAGCTTCACCATAGGGCAGGTAGAGGAGAGAGCCGCAGAAGACCAGGTACATCCAATATGTGATCATATGCAGCATATACCACATGGAAGTATAGCAGAGTGTGATCAGGGTCAGAGGGGAATCTCATTGACCCTGAATATTGGTCAGTACCCATAAACAATCACTTAAACCTTCCTGAAGATACCTGTCCTCCCCATGAGCATCACTGTGGCGGTTCAATTAGTTATCACATCAAACCCAGCACAGGGAAATGCACTGTGATGTTTCAATAAACATTGATTAGTTTCCATCACCACCTCTCTCTATGAGGGGAATGGGAGTGATACAGACTGTGGAGAACGGTGTGCACTGAAACATGTCATCTGTCATGCCTGAACGCGTGCCACCTCCCCTCACTCACTCTTACATTCTAGTGAGGGATGAGGTGACGGCTGAGCCAGAGCTGTCACCACTATACTTCAACATACCGTGCTGTGGCCATGTGCCTTGTCAATGGGATAATTATTGGCTAGCAACATAATAAACAAAAATCAACATGGCCAAATCACAATCACAACCATAAACTGCCGCTAACTGTGATCTGTCCTAACACTCTGGTTCCACTTCCCTTCCATACTGTGTGCACTCCTGTGGGATATCACACTCTTTCCCTTCCCCCAGTTAGAGTCCACCTAGCTTGGGCCAAGAAAGTAGAGAAGCTCCTAGTCCTAGTGTCCCCCCAGCCCAGCTGCTCTGTCTGTCTGTCCAGACTGAGGCCTGGCTGCCCCCTCATGGGCTGTGTTTATACAGGCAGACCAATTCTGATATTTTTTCCACTAAATGGTCTTTTGACCAATCACATCAAGTCTTTTCACATCATATCTTTTTCAGAGCTGATCTGATTGGTGAAAAGACCAATTAGTGAGAAAAAATATTAGAATTGGGCTGCCTGTGTAAACGCAGCCATGGTGCCTCGCCTTCTGTTCACAAGAACTCTGTGTTTGCTCTTCATTCCAGCACTCTGTGCTGCCAACTGGTCCCTCTCTCTCCTCTCTTCCTTCCTTTACGTGTTGGACTGAGGCCAAGTCTTCCAGAACCTAACTAATGTGCAGCACTTCCTCCCTCACATTCTCCCCCCCTCTCTCCTTCAATCTCTCTGAGGTAAGAGCAGTCTCCTCACCTGGAGACAGAGGGGCCTGTGTGCAGTCTGTTCATCTCAGGCATGCGCCCGCCCCAACCCTGTTGTTTTATTTACCAGCATGTGCATTATTCATGACGATTTAGTCATGCACAAGTCAATGGAAGAAAATGACAAGCAATATTATAAGCAAGGCTGAGCTCCATCCTCAGTCAAAGAAAACATGATGAATAAAACACAGTGAAGGAATTCATCTGTTTAAATAAACGTCTGTATGATTCATTGGTACAGCGCTGTGTTGGGTAGATAAATAAACAGGTTGAAAGCAGGACTGTCCTTTGTCTCCACACAGCTGCTACTGCTCAGAGGAAGACTGACTGAAAATTGGGAGCAGCACTACTGTCTGTCTTTCTTTAAGAGGAGAGGCAATACTGTCTGTCTGTCTTTAAGAGGAGAGGCAATACTGTCTGTCTGTCTTTAAGAGGAGAGGCAGTACTGTCTGTCTGTCTGTCTGTCTGTAAGAGGAGAGGCAGTACTGTCTGTCTGTCTTTAAGAGGAGAGGCAGTACTGTCTGTCTGTCTTTAAGAGGAGGGACTACTGTCTGTCTGTCTTTAAGAGGAGGGACTACTGTCTGTCTGTCTGTAAGAGGAGAGGCAGTACTGTCTGTCTGTCTTTAAGAGGAGAGGCAATACTGTCTGTCTGTCTTTAAGAGGAGAGGCAGTACTGTCTGTCTGTCTGTCTGTCTGTAAGAGGAGAGGCAGTACTGTCTGTCTGTCTTTAAGAGGAGAGGCAGTACTGTCTGTCTGTCTTTAAGAGGAGGGACTACTGTCTGTCTGTCTTTAAGAGGAGGGACTACTGTCTGTCTGTCTTTAAGAGGAGGGACTACTGTCTGTCTTTAAGAGGAGAGGCAATACTGTCTGTCTGTCTTTAAGAGGAGGGACTACTGTCTGTCTGTCTTTAAGAGGAGGGACTACTGTCTGTCTGTCTTTAAGAGGAGGGACTACTGTCTGTCTTTAAGAGGAGAGGCAATACTGTCTGTCTGTCTTTAAGAGGAGAGGCAGTACTGTCTGTCTGTCTTTAAGAGGAGAGGCAGTACTGTCTGTCTGTCTTTAAGAGGAGAGGCAGTACTGTCTGTCTGTCTGTCTGTAAGAGGAGAGGCAGTACTGTCTGTCTGTCTGTCTGTAAGAGGAGAGGCAGTACTGTCTGATGTCTTCTCAAAGAGAAGGGTAATGTTTCTGCTCAACACATAGATGAGAAGGGAGGTGTCAGTTAAAATGTGAAAAATAAGACTCCTAATTTTTTATCTAAATTTGTCTCTGTTCATTAAGATTTGTTCTTTATAGCCCCCTGACTAATGAATATGGCGTAAGGTGGTCTTCTTTTATTTGGCATAAAAAGTATTTCTGTGCATCATCAGGCTTTTTAACCCTGGCGATGATAGAAATGTTATGTATGTTAAGGGATCATACAGTACATGTATAATTTAACAGTGTTCTCTTTATTATTGCAGGTGAAAAATGAATTCTTTATCGCATGCCTCCCAGCTTTGAACCGAAACAGCTCCTCCCCAAACAGTTGAAAGGTAGCTACTGCATGATCTCTTTAAAACCATGTCTCAGTGGAACCCTAGATAAAAGTCATCCCTCTCCATCTGTCACTCATACCCAACCACAGGGTTGGGAGAGTATTCCTTGGTGGCAATGAATACTATGATGAGTATGTCATCAGCTGTACGTCCCATCCCCCCATCCTTCCCATCCCTCTCCCTCCCTCCATCCCTCCCTCTCACCCTGCCCACCATCCAATTTATTGGACGTCTAATTGATTTATTCATTCTTCCGCACCATGTGAGTGTACTATTAAAATGGGGTATTTCGTGGCGTTGGCGCCGTGTGAAAACCTATTCACTCTATCTGCGTTAGATGAGATCACAGCTGTGACTCCTCATGAAGAGGAATCTCATTGCAATCTCTTGGATGGAAGGTGTCTTTTCTCAGACCCCTTTTCTTCCACCCAGTACTCTGGTGCAAAGTTTTACATCCCCAGTCCCATGCAGTAAAGAAAGGGTGGGCTGGGTCGCTCAGCTCCTGGTTGGCTCAGGTTGTATTCTCTATCTGGAACAAACTGTGAGTCTGAAAGGGACTGTGGGTCAAGGGAAGAGAACGGCAGGTTATGGAATGAACACACACACACACTCACACTTGCGCACACACATACTCACACACACACTGCTATACATAGCTAGCTCTGCCAACCTCCCAGCTTTGTGGGTCAGTGGCTGCTTGCTATTGATCTTTGGAAATTACAGTGAATAAAAACACCTTTGGTTGTTTCTGTGCTCGCCTCGCGATGAGGCTGACCTTAAACTAATTCCATGTGAATGAATGCAGTGGTGTGGAATAGGGCAAAGCCGCTCGGCACCATCCTTACTGATTTATAACAGCTATCCTCCCTACAGATTGATTTATTCTACAGTTAGAGTATATTTTCCTCAGAGACACACTATAGCAATCTCCTCTAAGAGGCTCTGGATGGCTTCATGAGACTAGTTCTGCGTCCCAAACGGCACCCTATTCCCTTTATAATGCACTACTTTTGACCAGGGCCCACAGGGAATAGGGTGCCATTTGGGACGCAGCTTCGGAGCTCCCAAGGGCGTGCTGATACCAGGGGCTTAAGGGCAGGCATGAGAAAACATGTCCAATCAAGGTTTGAGGGTGTAAAGCACCAACACCAATACTACCTGACCTCTGTGGAAGCATGGTGAATCATATTGCTCCACTTAGTTGTAAAGTGCTGAGGTAGTGAAAAGCAGGGTGCGTAGGGTACAATGGGCCTTTGTGTCGCCGGTTATTCTGGGTAATAGGATTGGTTGAGGAGCTGAATGTATCATGGTAATCTGGTGAACAGGGAAATATAAATGTGATTGGTACAATCTTCTTAGGGTCTTTTTTTCCGGTTCAGTAGAAATTTCCTCTTTTTATACTACAGGTCTAGGATGAGAGGTCTAGGATGAAAGGTCTAGGATGAGAAGAGTTTTTCTTCCTCATGTTTCTTGTATTCATTTCCTCTCGTCACACAGTGAACTGTGTTCCTGTGGAGAATTACATATCCAAAAGCCTTTCATTTTCAGCCGTCTGATAACATGATGTAGTAGAACCAACATCAGCATATCGTCCTTTGCAATCCTCTTGTTTGCAGGGCTTCTCTGATGTTTAGACTTCTGATGCTACTGGCCCATGCTGTAAATGTTTCCATGGTGTGTTAATGTCATACTATTTCAGGCAACTACTGTATGTACCAATAGCAATTGCATTACTGTACTGACTGTAGCTGGGATTCAGTATTTCAACACAATATCTAATGTCTGTTTTACCAGTCTTGTTTGGACTCACAATTAAATGGATGATCTGAAACATAGTTCTCAAGAAATAGATTGTGCATTGTTGACAAAGGGTCTTAAACTAAAAGCACCCAAACTAGAAGAAGTCATTAGTGTGTCAGTTTGATTATAGTAATAGTAATATGCCACTTAGCAGACGCTTTTATCCAAAGCAACTTACAGTCATGCGTGCATACATTTTTGTGTATGGGTGGTCCCGGGGATCGAACCCACTACCCTGGCATTACAAGCGCCGTGCTCTACCAGCTGAGCTACAGAGGACCACAGTCAAACACATAGTGTTTGTCTCAGTTAGACTGCTGCTATTGGAGTGTTTCTGTTGGGGTGTTTCTCACCTCCCCATCACAATGTCTCTCACCACAACACACACTGCCGATGTGCACACGACAGAGAGTACGGGGCCATCTGCTTCAAAGCCTTCTCCTGTTTCCCCCCTCTCTCCTTTTAGCAGGTATCTTTTATCCTCTTAACTGAATTAATGCAGTGGCTCTTTCTCTCAGTACAGCTGGCGGCTGTAACATCTGCTCTACCAAGGCTGCCGGGCCAGTCGGTTCAAAAGGGAGAAGAGGCAGGAAGAAGTACGAGACAAAAAGTTCGATTTGATAACAGGGAGGTTTGGGATTTTGTTACTTTGGTCCTGAAATTGATAGATTCCTCAAAGTGTTTACAAACAAAACAAAAAATCTTCTTCCATCCTTTGTGTTTTAAGTTAACCATAACAAAAGAAAGACTCCTCTCAGATGACATATTGGCAGTGATGCCACTGTTAACTGGGTGATGCCAAAGAGGATTTCTAAAAAAATATCATCTCCTCTGTCATCACTAGGATGGATAGCTCCTCTGACTACTATGCTGTATTATTACGTGCTATTCAATGTCAGTCACCCAAAGGTCAAGAGCCAATCGTAGCGTGGATTGTTCAGGGCCTGTTTGGGCTAAGAGGGCTGAAAGGTCCGGAGGTTGAGATGTAGGGCAGGGTCCTCTGAGACTGCTGGTGGTTAGAATGAGAATGAGACAGGACAGACTAACCATTTGAAGAGATACAGTAAGCATTCGGAAAGCATTCGACACAATCCTGTCTTGGAGCTCTACGGACAATTCCTTCGACATCATGGCTTGGTTTTTGCTCTGACATGCCCTGTCAACTGTGGGACCTTATATATATCCAATTTGTAAGTCGCTCTGGATAAGAGCGTCTGCTAAATGACTTAAATGTAAATGTAAATGTTATATAGACAGGTGTGTGCCTGTCCAAATCATGTCCAATCAATTTAATTTACCACAGGTGGAATCCAATCAAGTTGTAGAAACATCTCAAGGATGATCAATAGAAACAGGATGCACCTGAGCTTAATTTCGAGTCTCATAGCAAAGGGTCTGAATACTTATGTAAATAAGGTATTTCTGTTTTTTTTTTTTTATACAATTGCAGACATTTCTAAAAACCTGTTTTCACTTTGTCATTATGGGGTATAGTGTGTAGATTGATGAGGATTTGTATTTATTTAATCAATTTTAGAATGTGGAAAATCAGTAACAAAATGTGGAAAAAGGGAAGGGGTCTGAATACTTTACGAATGCGCTGTATTCCATATCCATGTACATATTCCCATAACTTTAAAATAACATAACGATCCATCATTATTTTATCTAGATTAATTATCTGGTGCAAATTCAATCCCTCAAACTCACAGACACATACTTTTAGAGTGACAGGACCATTGCTTTGATTCATCACCCATAATGTAGGCATCTGTCACAGATTAGTGCAGCCTTTCACACTCACTGTACCCCCCCCCCCCCCCCCCCCCCCATGCTAAAAAAGGATGTCATCTAAAGTAGAAGAAGTTCATTTACCCAGTAGAAAACAGTAGAAAGGGCCTATTTACACATACATACTGTACAGTTGTAGGATCTTAATTTGATCACCATGATACAAGGAGGACATTTAAAACTTGTAGTGTATTTGAGGTTTTTAAAAGGCTTCTGAAGATTGTAATTTCCACTTTGAAATATCAGACTTCATTTTCCCTTCCTGAAAATATATCAACCCCATTCAAAAATGTCCATTAATTTATAATCCACATAATAATTAACATTTCCTGTTGCTGCAGGATTATTTTCCAGCTGTAGCAAACTGGCTCAAATTAAGATCCTACATCTGTACTGTTTCAACCATTTATTCCACATTTCCCACTGCAGTGTAAGAGGAATGGACAAGAATGAGGTCTAAGATATTAAAGCTGATGGACAAATTGAGTAGAATCCAGTCACTGGAGATGAAGGTAGACTGTGTAGGAAGCCTCTGAACAGGGCCTCAGATCCAAATTGAAATGCATTCCTAGAATGTGGACTGTGTACTGTGCAGTGTAGATAGCTACAGTGCCTTGCAAAAGTATTCATCCCCCTTGGTGTTTTTCCTATTTTGTTGCATTACAACCTGTAAATTAAATGGATTTTTATTTGGATTTCATGTAATGGACATACACAAAATAGTCCAAATTGGTGAAGTGAAATGAAAAAAATAACTTGTTTCAAAAAAATTCAAAACAATAAATAACGGAAAAGTGGTGTGTGCATATGTATTCACCCCCTTTGCTATGAAGCCCCTAAATAAGATCTGGTGCAACCAATTACCTTCAGAAGTCACATAATTTGTTAAATAAAGTCCACCTGTGTGCAATCTAAGTGTCACATGATCTGTCACATGATCTCAGTATATATACACACTACTGTTCAAAAGTTTGGGGTCACTTAGAAATGTCCTTGTTTCCATGAAAACATCCATGAAATTAGTTTGAATAGGAAATATAGCAAAATGAATAGGAAATGTAGTCATTGACATGTTTTGAAATAATGATTTTTAATTGAAATAACCTTTGGCATTCTAGTTGTCAATTTGTTGAGGTAATCTGAAGAGATTTCACCCCATGCTTCCTGAAGCACCTCCCACAAGTTGGATTGGCTTGATGGGCACTTCTTACGTACCATACAGTCAAGCTGCTCCCACAACAGCTCAATAGGGTTGAGATCCGGTGACTGTGCTGGCCACTCTATTATAGACAGAATACCAGCTGACTGCTTCTTCCCTAAATAGTTATTGCATAGTTTGGAGCTGTGCTTTGGGTCATTGTCCTGTTGTAGGAGGAAATTGGCTCCAATCAAGCGCCGTCCACAGGGTATGGCATGGCATTGCAAAATGGAGTGATAGCCTTCCTTCTTCAAGATCCCTTTTACCCTGTACAAATCTCCCACTTTACCACCACCAAAGCACCCCCAGACCATCACATTGCCTCCACCATGCTTGACAGATGGCATCAAGCACTCCTCCAGCATCTTTACATTTGGTCTGCGTCTCACAAATGTTCTTCTTTGTTATCCGAACACCTCAAACTTCGATTCGTCTGTCCTTAATACTTTTTTCCAATCTTCCTCTGTCCAATTTTTCCAATCTTAATATTTTATTTTTATTGGCCAGTCTGAGATATGGCTTTTTCTTTGCAACTCTGCCTAGAAGGTCAGCATCCCGGAGTCGCCTCTTCACTGTTGACGTTGAGACTGGTGTTTTGCGGGTACTATTTAATGAAGCTGCCAGTTGAGGACCTGTGAGGCGTCTGTTTCTCAAACTAGACACTCTAATGTATTTGTCCTCTTGCTCAGTTGTGAACCGGGGCCTCCCACTCCTCTTTCTATTCTGGTTAGAGCCAGTTTGCGCTGTTCTGTGAAGGGAGTAGTGCACAGCGTTGTACGAGATCTTCAGTTTCTTGGCAATTTATCACATGGAATATCCTTAATTTCTCAGAACAAGAATAGACTGATGAGTTTCAGAAGAAAGTTATTTGTTTCTGGCCATTTTGATCCTGTAATCGAACCCATAATTGCTGATGCGCCAGATACTCATCTAGTCTCAAGAAGGCCAGTTTTATTGCTTCTTTAATCAGCACAACAGTTTTCAGCTGTGCTAACATAATTGCAAAAGGGTTTTCTAATGATCAATTAGCCTTTTAAGATTAGAAAACACAACGTGCCATTGGAACACAGGACTGATGGTTGCTGATAATGGGCCTCTGTACGCCTATGTAGATATTCCATTACAAATCTGCCGTTTCCAGCTACAATAGCCATTTACAATATTAACAGTGACTACACTCTATTTCTGATCAATTTAATGTTATTTTAATGGATAAAAAAATTGCTTTTCTTTCGAAAACAAGGACATTTCTAAGTGACCCCAAACTTTTGAACGGTAGTGCACACCTGTTCTGAAAGGCCCCAGAGTCTGCAACACCACTAAGCAAGGGGCACCACCAAGAAAGCGGCTACATGAAGACAAGGAGCTCTCCAAACAGGTCAGGGACAAAGTTATGGAGAAGTACAGATCAGGGTTGGGTTATAAAAAAATATCAGAAACTTTGAACATCCCACGGAGCACCATTAAATCCATTATTTAAAAATGGAAAGAATATGGCACCACAACAAACCTGCCAAGAGAGGGCCACCCACCAAAACTCACGGCCCAGGCAAGGAGGGCATTAATCAGAGAGGCAACAAAGAGACCAAAGATAACCCTGAAGGAGCTGCAAAGCTCCACAGCGGAGATTGGAGTATCTGTCCATAGGACCCCTTTAAGCCGTACACTCCACAGAGCTGGGCTTTAAAGAAGAGTGGCCAGAAAAAAGCCATTGCTTAAAGAAAAAAATAAGCAAACACGTTTGGTGTTCACCAAAAGGTATGTGGGAGACTCCCCAAACATTTGGAAGAAGGTACTCTGGTCAGATGAGACTAAAATTGAGCTTTTTGGCCATCAAGGAAAACACTATGTCTGGTGCAAACCCAACACCTCTCATCACCCCGAGAACACCATCCCCACAGTGAAGCATGGTGGTGGCAGCATCATGCTGTGGGGATGTTTTTCATCAGCAGGAACTGGGAAACTGGTCAGAATTGAAGGAATAATGGATGGCGCTAAATACAGGGAAATTCTTGAGGGAAACCTGTTTCAGTCTTCCAGAGATTTTAGACTGGGACTGCTAAAGCAACACTTGAGTGGTTTAAGGGGAAACATTTAAATGTCTTGGAATGGCCTAGTCAAAGCCCAGACCTCAATCCAATTGAGAATCTGTGGTATGACTTAAAGATTGCTGTACACATGCGGAACCTATCCAACTTGAAGGAGCTGGAGCAGTTTTGCCTTGAAGAATGAAATCCCAGTGGCTAGATGTGCCAAGCTTATAGAGACATACCCCAAGAGACTTGCAGCTGTAATTGCTGTAAAAGGTGGCTCTACAAAGTATTGACTTTGGGGGGGTGAATAGTTATGCATGCTCCAGTTGTCTGTTTTTTTTGTCTTATTTCTTGTTTGTTTCACCAAAAAATATATTTTGCATCTTGAAAGTGGTAGGCATGTTGTGTAAATCAAATGATACAAACCCCCCAAAAATCCATTTTAATTCCAGGTTGTAAGGCAACAAAATAGGAAAAATGCCAAGGGGGGTGAATACTTTCGCAAGCCACTGTACAGAGGAGTGGGGATATCAAAGGAGATTATGAAGGTTACCTTCCTTATCATGCTGTGTTTACAAGGGGAAAGGGAGACGCAGGGGAGTGGGAATATCAAAGGACATTATGAAGGTTGCCTTTCTTATTATACTGTGTTTACAAGAGGAAAGGGAGTCTTCCTGTATGCTACATATTGGCCTTCTCTATCACTGACAACAAGGGACCGGATAGACACAGAAGCATTCCTCTAGTCTGTTGGGGCTTGAGTTACCCTGAAAGTATTGACCATGAGACACTGGGAAGGAATAATCATAGATCTACACAGACAGACACTACCATACATCTCAAAGTCTCGACTGGAGCAACAGAGTCTGAAAACAGCTATTTTTATGACTCCATTGTTGAAAATTCTGCTTTGTTCCCAACAAACTAGACCATTGAAATGTTTTTATTGTGTGTATCATGCATATTCATTTTTATGCTGTTTAATGCTGTTATTGTGTTCTGAGAATAAATCTTTTCAGAGAACCTCCTCCCAGCTGCCCTAATTTCAGTTGAGAGGAGAGAGTGTCGGCTGCCAGTCAGTCGCCTGCCCGCCAGTCTGCACGGTTTTGTGTCACTGTATTACGAGAACATTAACAGCATTAGAGAGGCGAGAATTGAAAAGGGCAGCTTCGCCCTCAAGATGCAGCAGCCTGATAGCAGCACATTAAATCTAGATGATATGACATCAGAGAACGTGCTAAAGTGTTTCATGGTCCAGATGTCTTGATCTGCCTGTATGTCAACATACAGTGAGGGAAAAAAGTATTTGATCCCCACATGATTTTGTACGTTTGCCCACTGACAAAGAAATGATCAGTCTATAATTTTAATGGTAGGTTTATTTGAACAGTGAGCGACAGAATAACAACAAAAATCAAAAATGTTATAAATTGATTTCCATTTTAATGAGGGAAATAAGTATTTGACCCCCTCTCAATCAGAAAGATGTCTGGCTCCCAGGTGTCTTTTATACAGGTAACAAGCTGAGATTAGGAGCACTCCCTTTAAGAGTGTGCTCCTAATCTCAGCTCGTTACCTGTATAAAAGACACCTGTCCACAGAAGCAATCAATCAATCAGATTCCAAACTCTCCACCATGGCCAAGACCAAAGAGCTCTCCAAGGATATCAGGGACAAGATTGTAGACCTACACAAGGCTGGAATGGGCTACAAGACCATCGCCAAGCAGCTTGGTGAGAAGGTGACAACAGTTGGTGCGATTATTCGCAAATGGAAGAAACACAAAAGAACTGTCAATCTCCCTCGGCCTGGGGCTCCATGCATGATCTCACCTCGTGGAGTTGAGAACGGTGAGGAATCAGCCCAGAACTACACGGGAGGATCTTGTCAATGATCTCAAGGCAGCTGGGACCATAGTCACCAAGAAAACAATTGGTAACACACTAAGCCGTGAAGGACTGAAATCCTGCAGCGCCCGCAAGGTCCCCCTGCTCAAGAAAGCACATATACAGGCCTGTCTGAAGTTTGCCAATGAACCTCTGAATGATTCAGAGGAGTACTGGGTGAAAGTGTTGTGGTCAGATGAGACCAAAATCGAGCTCTTTGGCATCAACTCAACTCGCCGTGTTTGGAGGAGGAGGAATGCTGCCTATGACCCCAAGAACACCATCCCCACCGTCAAACATGGAGGTGGAAACATTATGCTTTGGGGGTGTTTTTCTGCTAAGGGGACAGGACAACTTCACCGCATCAAAGGGACGATGGATGGGGCCATGTACCGTCAAATCTTGGGTGAGAACCTCCTTCCCTCAGCCTGGGCATTGAAAATTGGTCGTGGATGGGTATTCCAGCATGACAATGACCCAAAACACACGGCCAAGGCAACAAAGGAGTGGCTCAAGAAGAAGCACATTAAGGTCCTGGAGTGGCCTAGCCAGTCTCCAGACCTTAATCCCATAGAAAATCTGTGGAGGGAGCTGAAGGTTCGAGTTGCCAAACGTCAGCCTCGAAACCTTAATGACTTGGAGAAGATCTGCAAAGAGGAGTGGAACAAAATCCCTCCTGAGATGTGTGCAAACCTGGTGGCCAACTACAAGAAACGTCTGACCTCTGCGATTGCCAACAAGGGTTTTGCCACCAAGTACTAAGTCATGTTTTGCAGAGGGGTCAAATACTTATTTCTCTCATTAAAATGCAAATCAATTTATAACATTTTTGACATGCGTTTTTCTGTTTTTTTGTTGTTGTTATTCTGTTTCTCACTGTTCAAATAAACCTACCATTAAAATTATTGACTGATAATTTCTTTGTCAGTAGGCAAACACAGCAGGGGATCAAATGCTTTTTTCCCTCACTGTACAACCCAATGATTTTACACTGAGCGTAGGTTGTAGGCAATAGGCCTTGTTAGCCACAGGCAGGGGTGCGGGATAGTAGAGGAGGAAGTAGATATTTGCAATGGAGGTTAGGGCTCATCATCTTATTCACAGTAGGACAATTATACAGTTAGTTAGTGCCATGCACTTTAGGAATAAGCTGAACCTGGATATCCAAAGCTATTCCTGAGCTGAATATGTAAGAATATGTGGAACTAACTCACTCCACCTTTGCCACTGCCCTGGATAAGAGTTCATGCTTAAAGATGTAATGAGGTATTCTTGAGATATTATTAATGGTTACACTCCTCACAGCCGGTAGCCATTATATCATCATACAGTGGGGAAAAAAAGTATTTAGTCAGCCACCAATTGTGCAAGTTCTCCCACTTAAAAAGATGAGAGAGGCCTGTAATTTTCATCATACACGTCAACTATGACAGACAAATTGAGAAAAAAAAATCCAGAAAATCACATTGTAGGATTTTTTATGAATTTATTTGCAAATTATGGTGGAAAATAAGTATTTGGTCACCTACAAACAAGCAAGATTTCTGGCACTCACAGACCTGTAACTTCTTCTTTAAGAGGCTCCTCTGTCCTCCACTCGTTACCTGTATTAATGGCACCTGTTTGAACTTGTTATCAGTATAAAAGACACCTGTCCACAACCTCAAACAGTCACACTCCAAACTCCACTATGGCCAAGACCAAAGAGCTGTCAAAGGACACCAGAAACAAAATTGTAGACCTGCACCAGGCTGGGAAGACTGGATCTTCAATAGGTAAGCAGCTTGGTTTGAAGAAATCAACTGTGGGAGCAATTATTAGGAAATGGAAGACATACAAGACCACTGATAATCTCCCTCGATCTAGGGTTCCACGCAAGATCTCACCCCGTGGGGTCAAAATGATCACAAGAACGGTGAGCAAAAATCCCAGAACCACACAGGGGGACCTAGTGAATGACCTGCAGAGAGCTGGGACCAAAGTAACAAAGCCTACCATCTGTAACACACTACGCCGCCAGGGACTCAAATCCTGCAGTGCCAGACGTGTCCCCCTGCTTAAGCCAGTACATGTCCAGGCCCGTCTGAAGTTTGCTAGAGTGCATTTGGATGATCCAGAAGAGGTATGGGAGAATGTCATATGGTCAGATGAAACCAAAATAGAACTTTTTGGTAAAAACTCAACTCGTCGTGTTTGGAGGACAAAGAATGCTGAGTTGCATCCAAAGAACACCATACCTACTGTGAAGCATGGGGGTGGAAACATCATGCTTTGGGGCTGTTTTTCTGCAAAGGGACCAGGACGACTGATCCGTGTAAAGGAAAGAATGAATGGGGCCATGTATCGTGAGAATTTGAGTGAAAACCTCCTTCCATCAGCAAGGGCATTGAAGATGAAACGTGGCTGGGTCTTTCAGCATGACAATGATCCCAAACACACCGCCGGGGCAACGAAGGAGTGGCTTCGTAAGAAGCATTTCAAGGTCCTGGAGTGGCCTAGCCAGTCTCCAGATCTCAACCCCATAGAAAATCTTTGGAGGGAGTTGAAAGTCCGTGTTGCCCAGCGACAGCCCCAAAACATCACTGCTCTAGAGGAGATCTGCATGGAGGAATGGGCCAAAATACCAGCAACAGTGTGTGAAAACCTTGTGAGGACTTACAGAAACGTTTGACCTGTGTCATTGCCAACAAAGGGTATATAACAAAGTATTGAGAAACTTTTGTTATTGACCAAATACTTATTTTCCACCATAATTTGCAAATAAATTCATAAAAAATCCTACAATGTGATTTTCCGGATTTTCTTTTCTCATTTTGTCTGTCATAGTTGACATGTACCTATGATGAAAATGACAGGCCTCTCTCATCTTTTTAAGTGGGAGAACTTGCACAATTGGTGGCTGACTAAATACTTTTTTCCCCCACTGTAGATAAATGCATATTAGCATTGATAAGCGCTGATGACCTTGGCAAAAAAAATCAGATTAAGCTATCTCGACCGTCTCTATACATTCAACCTAGAATCTTATGATTGTATGTTTTTCCTGTATGCAGTCTAATGTAAGGGCGAAACGTCTACAGTATAGGCTTACAGCTGACTAGATGTTGTTACACAATATAATGTGGTTAAACATGTGTCAGAATCGTTCCATGTTCAAAAGAAAATAAGCCATCGAAAGGCTATAATCCCACAGTCACAGTACATGTTGTAATACAGAGGCTGCTGTCTATTCTCTAGGATGCTGCAAATAAGTATTGTGCCTGGAGGAAGAAGAGGGGGTCGCAGCTAAAGATGTATCTTGCAGAGTCAGTTACATTAATAAGGAATGAATAACTCCATAAATCTCATAGCAATGATGATCCAAGCATATGAGAAGAGAATTACAGGTTCATAAGTGATTGGTAAAGTAAAACCATAGAGATATGGCATAGAGATATGCAATAGATAAACCATTTAAATCCCTTTATCTGTATGCAATAGTGCCATGCCAGAGACTTGTTAGGGGGACTGGAAGAACCACATAGGCATCTTAAATGTTTCAATAGCTATCGTTTAGAGTTTTAAACAAAGACCAAGCACAGAGATGTGACAGCTGATTACCCTGCATTTACATAATCATAGAAATGTACTGTGCTGTGCTGTGATTATTCCTTTGGATATTAAAAACAAAAAAATATGTTTTATGTGAGAAAAGGCCTTGGTCTGAATCTGAAAAAGAAAGGACATTTACATGAGCACCACAATGCCTATTCCACCCATGCTCTACCAAGGTTTTGGTATTGTACTTTAAACTATGTGTAGGCAGGTTGCTTAGGATTCAAACCTTCTCAAACAGCCCAATTCATACTCTTAGAGGAGGTGCTTCCACAATAATGTGGTTTGTACTGCACACAAGGTAAAGTACTGGATTCTTAATACACCACAGTAAAACATTATCCCATTATGATACCTTTTCATTCTTTTTTTAATTAAATTAAAGCATACTTTGGTTTTATACTTACAAGACCCTCAGGCTTGATTCAGCTGTTTTGTTTTGTAATGTGGTGCATGCATGTATTTCCTTAAACCCAGCGGTGTAAAGTACTTAAGTATTTTTTTTGGGTATCTGTACTTTACTTTACTACATTCCTCAAGAAAATAATGTACTTTTTACTCCATACATTTTCCCTGACACCCAAAAGTACATTTTGAATGCTTAGCAGGACAGGGAAATTGTCAAATTCACGCATTTATCAAGAGAACATCTCTGGTCATCCCTACTGCCTCTGATCTGGCGGACTCACTAAACACACATGCTTTGTTTGTAAATGATGTCTGAGTGTTGGAGTGTGCGTCTGGCTATCCGTAAATAAATAAAAATACAAAAGGGGCTCCCGAGTGGCGCAGCGGTTTAAGGCACTGCATCGCCAGTGCTAGAGGCGTCACTACAGACCCTGGTTCATTCCCGGGCTGTATCACAACTTGCCGTGATTGGGAGTCCCATAGGGCGGCGCACAATTGGCCCAGTGTCGTCCGGCTTAAGGGAGGGTTTGGCCGGAGGGGCTTTACTTGGCTCATTGCGCTCTAGCGACTCCTTGTGGCGGGCCAGGCACCTGCAGGCTGGTCAGGTGAATGGTGTTACCCGAGTAATATTGACATGAGCTCAGAACCAAACATGGTCCTGTTTTATCAATTGCTGTGCTGATCAATGGACAGTTCATTACCTCTGTCAAAATAATATGTCGCTTAAAGTTATGTTGGTACTTGAATTCATTTTTGCAATAAAGATGGTGGTGACACAATAATGCACATTGACAATCAACCTATATCTAAAAATACATACAGCCAAATGAAATACACTACTGGTCAAAAGTTTTAGAACACCTACTCATTCAAGGGTTTTTCTTTCTTTTTACTATTTTCTACATTGTAGAATAATAGTGAAGACATCAAAACTATGAAATAACACATATGGAATCATGTAGTAACCAAAAAAGTGTTAAACAAATCAACATTTATTTTATATTTGAGATTCTTCAAATAGCCACCCTTTGCCTTGATGACAGCTTTGCACACTCTTGGCATTCTCTCAACCAGCTTCATGAGGTACTCACCTGGAATGCATTTCAATTAACAGTTGTGCCTTCTTAAAAGTTAATTTGTGGAATATCTTTCCTTCTTAATGCATTTGAGCCAATCAGTTGTGTTGTGACAAGGTAGGGGGGGTATACAGAAGATAGCCCTATTTGGTAAAAGACCAAGTCCATATTATGGCAAGAACAGCTCAAATAAGCAAAGATAAATTACAGTCCATCACTACTTTATGACATGAAGGTCAGTCAATGTGGATGAAACTGGCTCTCATGAGGACCGCCACAGGAATGGAAGAACCAGAGTTACCTCTGCTGCAGAGGATAAGTTCATTAGAGTTACCAGCCTCGGAAATTGCAGCCCAAATAAATGCTTCACAGAGTTCAAGTAACAGACACATCTCAACATCAACTGTTCAGAGGAGACTGTGTAAATCAGGCTTTCATGGTCGAATTGCTGCAAAGAAACCACTACTAAAGGACACCAATAAGAAGAAGAGACTTGCTTGGGCAAAGAAACACGAGCAATGGACATTAGACCAGTGGAAATTTGTCCTTTGGTCTGGAGTCCAAATTTGAGATTTTTGGTTCCAACCACCGTGTCTTTGTGAGACACGGTGTGGGTGAACGGATGATCTCTGCATGTGTATTTCCCACCGTAAAGCATGGAGGAGGAGGTGTTATGGTGTGGGGGTGTTTTGTTGGTGACACTGTCTGTGACACACTTAACCAGCATGGCTACCACAGCATTCTGCAGCGATACGCCATCCCACCTGGTTTGGGCTTAGTGGGACTATCATTTCTTTTTCAACAGGACAATGACCCAACACACCTCCAGGCTGTGTAAGGGCTATTTCACCAAGAAGGAGAGTGATGGAGTGCTGCATCAGATGACCTGGCTTCCATAATCCCCCGAACTCAACCAAATTGAGATGGTTTGGGATGAGTCGGACCGCAGAGTGAAGGAAAAGCAGCCAACAAGTGCTCAGCATATGTGGGAACTCCTTCAAGACTTTTGGAAAAGCATTCCAGGTGAAGCTGGTTGAGAGAATGCCAAGAGTGTGCAAAGCTGTCATCAAGGCAAAGGGTGGCTATTTGAAGAATCTCAAATATAAAATATGTTTGTTGAACACTTTTTTGGTTACTACATGATTCCATATGTGTTGTTTCATATTTTGATGTCTTCACTATTATTCTACAATGTAGCGAATAGTAAAAATAAAGAAAAACCCTTGAATGAGTAGGTGTTCTAAAACTTTTGACCGTTAGTGTATATACACTGAGTATACAAAACATTAAGAACACCTGCTCTTTCCATGACATAGATTGACCAGGTGAATTCAGGTGAAAGCTATGATCCCTTATTGATGTCAATTGTTAAATCAACTTCTATCAGTGTAGATGAAAGGGAGGAGACAGGTTAAAGAAGGGTTTTTAAGACTTGAGACAATTGAGACATGGATTCTCTACGTGTGCCATTCAGAGGGTGAACGGCCAAGACAAAAGATTTAAGTGCCTTTGAACGGGGTATGGTAGTAGGTGCCAGGCACACCGGTTTGTGTCAAGAACTGCAACACTGCTGGGTTTTTCACTCTCAACAGTTTCCCGTGTGTATCAAGAATGGTCCATCACCCAAAGGACATCCAGCCAACTTGACACAACTGTGGGAAGCATTGGAGTCAACATGGGCCAGCATCCCTGTGGAACGCTTTCGACACCTTGTAGATTCCATGCCCTGACTGACGAATGAAAGCTGTTCTGAGGGCAAAGGGGGGAGGGGGGGTTGCAACTCACTATTAGGAAAGGTGTTCCTAATGTTTGGTATACTCAGTGTATACTAGTATACATACTTTTTTATAGCAGGACACTATAGTTTGAAGAACACTACCAACATAGCTACCGTAGTAGGTCAAAGCTGTGTGCTGGAAAACCTTGGTAGAGCATGGGTGGCAGGTAGCCTAGCGGTTAAGAGTGTTGGGTCAGTAACTGAAAGGTTGCTGGTTTGAATCCCCGAGCCAACTAGGTGAAAAATCTGTTGATATTCCTTCATTTTCTGCTTCAGACCAATGGCTATTCTCACTTAAAACTTTGTTGTTATTAATTTCCATGTTTTTTACACTGGTGATTATGCAACATTATTATACAACATTATAATTAAGCAATAAGGCACAAGGGGGTGTGGTATATGTCAAAATAAATGTTTTGTCATACTCGTGGGATACGGTCTGATATTTTCCAGAGGGAAGCAAAAAACCAGAAACCCATTTCAGCCAATATGGAGTAAACTGGAAAATTTTCCCCTGATCTCTCTTAAGACAACAGTGCAAGCACCTGGAAAAGACACAAATAATCAACATGTACCCATTAACTATTTACATGAAAATGTACCTTAAAGTTTACTGAAGGAAGGCCAAGTACTACATTACTTGTAAACAAAGGTGAGTTATCAATAATACTACAAAAAGGTAAAAATCTGGTATGTGGTTCTCGGTAACAGACGACGGCTCATGATAAGAGGCGGGGAGTGTGTTGTGACCTCCAATTAAGTTGATTTGTGAATCAAGATTTCATCGAGATTGGTGTCATATTGGCTTAGGTATGATGGTAGGGAGATTTTAATTTAATACTTAGCTTCAACCAATGCCTAAAATAGACGCTACGATAATAAATCGGCCACAGTCAAAAATCCTCAGATCACATCCTGAACAGTGGTATTTATGCCAGCCAGCCAGACAGACCCCAATTCACAACCACTGCAGTGTTATGGAGAATACACCCCCACTTTCTTTTTACTGGGAGCTGAAGCAGAGAGCTGACATGAACACATCCTTTTAAGTTACTCATGTAAGTAAACTAGGGCTGAGAAGACAAAGCATGGTGCTCTATGAATATGAATATAAATCCATGCCATGGGAGAGGTTCAACGTCACACGCGTCTCTCCTCACAGAAAATAATAAATACAGGATATGTTTTGCTCCATGCACTCTTCAGAAGTTGTCTGTTGCTCAGATGTTTGATTGCAGACAGGCTGAGGTGTGTTACATACACATACACGCGTGCATGCGCGCTCACACACACACACACACACACACACACACACACACACACACACACACACACACACACACACACACACACACACACACACACAGTCTTTGTTATGAATTGAATGAGGGCAAACTAAAAAGAGTAGCAAGTGGGATTTTCAATTAGTGGCCTGTGCCTCTCCCCAAGGAGACCTGCATGGAGGGAGAATGTATTTTATTTCCATTTCAATCTCTGTTCAACTCACTGCTCTCTCCTCATGTCTCTGCAGACACGTGGCCTGGTAATAATTGCCCATGAGATGGAAGGGAAAATGTATACACATGTTCCGCTCTGCAGAGATCAATTATGAAATGCTACAACAGAGCTCTGTGAAATAGGGGTTCCTATGGTTGTTGCCCCTATCTTCACACTGAGCAGAGACGGTATCTACAGAGTCTTGTGTACCCTCGCTAATATTAACCCAAATCAGAGATGTACAGTGGCTTGCGAAAGTATTCACCCCCCATGGCATTTGATTTTTTGATTTTTGGGGGGTTTGTATCATTTGATTTACACAACATGCCTACCACGTTGAAGATGCAAAATATTTTTATATATATATTTAAATTATAAATATTATATTTAATATATTTTAAGGAAGTCTGGAAGACTGAAACAGGTTTCCCTCAAGAATTTCCCTGTATTTAGCGCCATCCATCATTCCTTCAATTCTGACCAGTTTCCCAGTCCCTGCCGATCAAAAACATCCCCACAGCATGATGCTGCCACCACCATGCTTCACTGTGGGGATGAGAGGTGTTGGGTTTGTGCCAGACATAGCGTTTTCCTTGATGGACAAAAAGCTCAATTTCTGTTTCATCTGACCAGAGTACCTTCTTCCATATGTTTGGGGAGTCTTCCACATGGCTTTTGGTGAACACCAAACGTACTCGGAGAGTACGACCCTGCCTTACACAGGAAGCGGCACAGGTCCTAATCCAGGCACTTGTCATCTCCCGTCTGGATTACTGCAACTCGCTGTTGGCTGGGCTCCCTGCCTGTGCCATTAAACCCCTACAACTCATCCAGAATGCCGCAGCCCGTCTGGTGTTCAACCTTCCCAAGTTCTCTCACGTCACCCCGCTCCTCCGCACACTCCACTGGCTTCCAGTTGAAGCTCGCATCTGCTACAAGACCATGGTGCTTGCCTACGGAGCTGTGAGGGGAACGGCACCTCCGTACCTTCAGGTTCTGATCAGTCCCTACACCCAAACGAGGGCACTGCGTTCATCCACCTCTGGCCTGCTGGCTCCCCTTCCTCTGCGGAAGCATAGTTCCCGCTCAGCCCAGTCAAAACTGTTCGCTGCTCTGGCACCCCAATGGTGGAACAAGCTCCCTCACGACGCCAGGACAGCGGAGTCACTCACCACCTTCCGGAGACATTTGAAACCCCACCTCTTTAAGGAATACCTGGGATAGGATAAAGTAATCCTTCTACCCCCCCCCCCCCCCCCCCCCCCCTTTACTCCAACAAAAATAAATAAAATAAAATATTGTAAAGTGGTTATCCCACTGGCTATAAGGTGAATGCACCTATTTGTAAGTCGCTCTGGATAAGAGCGTCTGCTAAATGACGTAAATGTAAATGTAATGTAAAATGTAATGTTTGCTTATTTTTTTCTTTAAGCAATGGCTTTTTTCTGGCCACTCTTCCGTAAATCCCAGCTCTGTGGAGTGGTCCTATGGACAGATACTCCAATCTCCACTGTGGAGCTTTGCAGCTCCTTCAGGGTTATCTTTGGTCTCTTTGTTGCCTCTCTGATTAATGCCCTCCTTGCCTGGTCCGTGAGTTTTGGTGGGAGGCCCTCTCTTGGCAGGTTTGTTGTGGTGCCATATTCTTTCAATTTTTTCATAATGGATTTAATGGTGCTCCGTGGGATGTTCAAAGTTTCGGATATTTGTTTATAACCCAACCCTGATCTGTACCTCTCCACAACTTTGTCCCTGATCTGTTCGGAGAGGTCCTTGGTCTTCATGGTGCCGCTTGCTTGGTGGTGCCCCTTGCTTAGTGGTGTTGCAGACTCTGGGGCCTTTCAGAACAGGTGTACTTGAGTGACACTTAGATTGCACACAGGTGGACTTTATTTAACTAATTATGTGACTTCTGAAGGTAATTGGTTGCACCAGATCTTATTTAGGGGCTTCATAGCAAAGGGGGTGAATACATATGCATGCACCACTTTTCCGTTATTTGTTTTGTATAATTATTTGAAACAAGTTATTTTTTTCATGAAATCCAAATAAAAATCAATTTAAATTACAGGTTGTAATGCAACAAAATAGGAAAAACGCCAAGGGGGATGAATACTTTTGCAAGGCACTGTATAGGTGCACCTACTGCTGCTTTCTTGATGCATGTTCTTAGATAGGACACAATAATATTAACCCATTTGTAGCCTCTGGCATACTGGTTATAGGGAAGGGCAAGCAATACCCTGACTGGGCCTGACATGGGATATGCAATCATTCAATTGTCTGCATTCATCTCAGTTGAGTTGGCACCAATGTAGGATCTTAATTTGACCTACATTGTTGAAGCAAACCAGGCCATAATGTTGCTTGATCGGTGGCTAAGCTATTAGCTGGCCAAAAGTAGGCTACATTAATCAATCAATCAATCAATTTATTTTATATAGCCCTTCTTACATCAGCTAATATCTCGAAGTGCTGTACAGAAACCCAGCCTAAAACCCCAAACAGCTAGTAATGCAGGTGTAGAAGCACGGTGGCTAGGAAAAACTCCCTAGAAAGGCGAAAACCTAGGAAGAAACCTAGAGAGGAACCAGGCTATGAGGGGTGGCCAGTCCTCTTCTGGCTGTGCCGGGTGAAGATTATAACAGAACCATGCCAAGATGTTCAAAAATGTTCATAAGTGACAAGCATGGTCAAATAATAATCAGGAATAAATCTCAGTTGGCTTTTCAAAGCCGATCATTAAGAGTTGAAAACAGCAGGTCTGGGACAGGTAGGGGTTCCATAACCGCAGGCAGAACAGTTGAAACTGGAATAGCAGCAAGGCCAGGCGGACTGGGGACAGCAAGGAGTCACCACGGCCGGTAGTCCCGACGTATGGTCCTAGGGCTCAGGTCTCTCAGTTGGCTTTTCATAGCCGATCATTAAGAGTTGAAAACAGCAGGTCTGGGACAGGTAGGGGTTTCGTAACCGCAGGCAGAACAGTTGAAACTGGAATAGCAGCAAGGCCAGGCGGACTGGGGACAGCAAGGTGTCATCATGCCCGGTAGTCCTGACGTATGGTCCTAGGGCTCAGGTTCTCAGAGAGAAAGAGAGAACGAGAGAATTAGAGAGAGCATACTTAAATTCACACAGGACACTGGATAAGACAGGAGAAGTACTCCAGGTATAACCAACTAACCCCAGCCCCCCGACACATAAACTACTGCAGCATAAATACTGGAGGCTGAGACAGGAGCGGTCCGGAGACACTGTGGCCCCATCCGAAGAAACCCCCGGACAGGGCCAAACAGGAAGGATATAACCCCACCCACTCTGCCAAAGCACAGCCCCCGCACCACTAGAGGGATATCCTCAACCACCAACTTACAATCCTGAGACAAGGCCGAGTATAGCCCACAGAGGTCTCCACCACAGCACAAACCAAGGGGGGGCGCCAACCCAGACAGGAAGATCACGTCAGTAACTCAACCCACTCAAGTGACGCACCCCTCCCAGGGACGGCATGAAAGAGCACCAGCAAGCCAGTGACTCAGCCCCTGCAACAGGGTTAGAGGCAGAGAACCCCAGTGGAGAGGGGAACCGGCCTGGCAGAGACAGCAAGGGCTGTTCGTTGCAATACTTTTAATATAACCATGTGTTAGGTTTTTCAGTGAATTTATGTAAATCACAAAGCTCATCTGCATTTCCTGTGGTGCAGGAAAATTCTCAGCAACAAAAGAGTGATCAAATTAAGATCCTGCATCTGTAGGTGTGGCTTGCCCTTCTCCAGACAGGGAAAGGGCAAGTCTGACTTCGAGAGGATATGGTAAAACACACTGTTCCACAGAGTACAATACCTGGGCTATGGATAGACAACTATTGTTAACTGCCCAAATGTAAATCGTGATGTTCTAGGACTGTATAATCGAATTTGTTAGGTCATTTTACCATTGGATTTACCTATTAATACAGTTGTTAATCATCTCACCTACACTGCAAAACAGGAGGGCCTACATTTTTCAATGTGCTAATAAAAAATGGCATGTAATGCTGATTTGACAATTGCAACAAACCTTGCTCTGCTTCCAAACTAATTAACAGCTTAGAGTTTAAAGACCCAGTGCAGTCAAAAACGTGATTTCGCTGTGTTTTATATCCAAACTATGAGGTTGGAATAATACTTTGAAATTGTGAAAATGATGATAATGCCCTTTAGTTTAAGAGCTTTTTGAATAGAACACCTGAAGTTTTAAATTAATTCATAGACCAATAAGAAAGAGAGTTTTCCCCTCCACACTCAGACCACTCACAGAAAGCCCTAGCAAAATTCTTGCTTGAGAAATTGCTCTTTGCCAAAAAGCTATTTTTGTTTATTTTTGACAATTTTAATTGAAAAAAAATCACAGTATGGTACTTAATTGTTACCCAGAAATTACTTGATATTGAGATAAAAACGGCTGCAGTGAATGTTTAAAATGTTGTTTTAGCTAAACTTACAGATGGTAATGGCCATATTGCATGTCAGTGTGTTCTCCCTCCTCTATCTCAGATTTAGCGCCTGAACTTTGCTGTGCAATCTGTGCTGTGATGCAGTGCTGAGTCATGTGGTGTGAATTGGGAGACTAATTCAGCTGCTGCTTGATGAGATCTAGCACTGAAATGTGTTGCATTTCTACCTCATTAGTATGCTGTACTGACGGTACTGAGAAATAAGCATTTAAAACAGCAGGGGGTCAGGACTGAGGGCTTGCTGGTGGAAGGAGTGTAGGCTGCAAGGCACTATTTACATTTTCTTGGTTTAGAGTTTAGACAGCAAAAATCTATCTGAAATGTTTTACCAGAGGCACTAACATGATCTAGGCACTAAGCAAGGCAAGCCTCTCCTTTCCTTTCCTTTCCCCAAAGGCTAAATATTGACTATGTTGGATAACGGCAGATGGCTCGTCCTGAGCAGAGTGTTGGTTGGATGTGGGCTGTGCTGTGATGGTGGAGGGAGTGAGTGTGAGTGTTGGAGCGACAGACATCTGGTCCCTGTGCCCAGCGGACATGGTTCCTACATCAACCTGCCTCATTAGGACTAGCCAGAGCATTAGGAGCCATTCTGCTGTTGGAGCCACTGCTGCGCCACTGCTCCACTGCTACAATGGTCCCGCTTCAAATCCTTCATTTTCAACTGAGACAGGACCTTCGCTGCCACGTCTGTTGTGCCTGCAAGTTCCACATCTGAGACTAACTTCTCTCTATTCTGCAAGGCTGGTACACCTGCCTCAAGGGTCCTAACTAGATCATGTCCAGCTCATGTGTCCCGTTGTTGTTTAACTTAGACAGGACCATAAAGATGATAGAGACTTCTGAGAATAACTCTATATTCTGCCATGGTGGTACACCTGTGTCACGGCTAAAATCTCTCATTTTCAACTGAGACGGACAGCACCCTTGTGTCAGCCACACTTGTTGTTGTGTCTGCAAGTTCCATGACCATATCTAAGACTAACTTCTGCCAGAGTTGTACACCTGTCTCGAAGGATGATTATTTGTCCTAACGAAACACGTCCCACATCCTCCTCTCTGTCTGCAGTAGAATAATTATGACTGTCAGTTGTGGAAACGTCTCTGCATACAGAATCACCACACAGCTGGCACTCAGTAACCTTTGTTTTACCCAGGGGTGAAAGTAAGCCGTTAAATAGAAGCGGTATGCCGTGGGGGTATGCCGTACCGGTAAAACGTGAGCCTATCACAATAATTAACTCAAAATGCCAAGAAAACTATTGGCTATTACACCATTATTTAACATTACTGCCAGAGGTGTAGTGGAGGTTAAACTCAAGTAAACACAGTTTACCCACTTTTGTTTTTTTGCTGGACAGTATCCCACCGTTTCAAAGTATAGGGAGCGTAACCTTTTTCACCGCGACCGGCGAGTTTACCCACCTATTTTTTTGCCACTGATTACATCATGTGATCTCGAAACCGGGTGGTATATACTCTAAATTGCATTGTGGTTCGATGAGAACACTTACATTTTGCCAAGGCGGAGATGAGTGGCGCAGTGGATGCATCAATTCAGGCTACAAGTGTAGGCTTAATGACAATCGCAGAATGTCATTACAATACATGTAGGTGTTTTGTAGCAGATGTCTCTTTCCATTCATCAAATTGCGGGTGCACAGTGCACTGTATGCATGGTGAAATTATTTTGTGAGTGGACGAACGTGCGCGGGTAGCCTACAGGAGCACCTTTTTAAAGTGATTGTTGACAATCAGATGAAAACATCATGACTGGCTGTATTTATGCCACTTTAAAAGGTAATGCATGTTAAAATTGATATGACAAATCTTTACTGGGCCTAGGCTAATAGGCCCACAGAGATCGTATGACACTAATAGGGATTCTACACTGAGTATACCAAACATTAGGAACACCCCCTCCCCCCACCTGCCCTCAGAACAGCCACAATTCATTGGGGCATGTACTCTACAAGGTGTCGAAAGCGTTCCACAGGGATGCTGGCCCATGTTGACTCCAATGCTTCCCACAGTTGTGTCAAGTTGGCTGGATGTCCTTTGGGTGGTGGACCATTCTTGATACACATGGGAAACTGTTGAGCGTGAAAAACCCAGCAGTATTGCATTTCTTCACATGAATCAGTGCGCCTGGCACCTACTACCATACCCCGTTCAAAGGCACTTAAATATTTTGTCTTGCCCATTCATCCTCTGAATAGCACACATACACAATCCATGTCTCAAGTCTTAAAAATTATTCTTTAACCTGTCTCCTCCCCTTCATCTACATTGATTGAAGTGAATTTAACAAGTGACATCAATAAGGGATCATAGCTTTCACCTGTATTCACCTGGACAGTCTATGTCATGGAAATAACATGATTTGTATACTCAGTGTATATGTAATTCTACAACTACAACTAGGCTATAAAAAAAAATGTGTGCGCGCTCTTGGGTATTCCGTACCGGTAAGACATTACAGTCGTGGTCAAAAGTTTTGAGAATGACACAAATACTAATTTTCACAAAGTCTGCTGCCTCAGTTTTGATGATGACAATTTGCATATACTCCAGAATGTCATGAAGAGTGATCAGATGAATTGCAATTAATTGCAAAGTCCCTCTTTGCCATGAAAATTAACTTAATCCCCAAAAAACATTTCCACTGCATTTCGGCCCTGCCACAAAAGGACCAGCTGACATCATGTCAGCGATTCTCTCGTTAACACAGGTGAGAGTGTTGACGAGGACAAGGCTGGAGATCACTCTGTCATGCTGATTGAGTTAGAATAATAGAATGGAAGCTTTAAAATGAGGGTGGTGCTTGAAATCATTGTTCTTCCTCTGTTAACCATGGTTACCTGCAAGGAAACACGTGCCGTCATCATTGCTTTGCACAAAAAGGGCTTCACAGGCAAGGAGATTGCACCTAAATCAACCCTTTCCGATTGTTTGGGGCATCCGGAAAACACCTTGTCCGGAGAAGACAAGGTGAGCGCTACCATCAGTCCTGTGTCATGCCAACAGTAAAGCATCCTGAGACCATTCATGTGTGGGGTTGCTTCTCAGCAAAGGGAGTGGGCTCACACAATTTTGCCTAAGAACACAGACAAGAATAAAGAATGGTACATCCTCCGAGAGCAACTTTTCCCAACCATCCAAGAACAGTTTAGTGATGACCAATGCATTTTCCAGCATGATGGAGCACCTTGCCATAAGGCAAAAGTGATAACTAAGTGGCTCGGGGAACAAAACATTGAAATGTTGGGTCCATGGCCAGGAAACTCTGCAGACCTTAATCCCATTGAGAACTTGTGGTCGATCCTCAAGAGGCGGGTGGACAAACAAAACCCACAAATTCTGACAAACTCCAAGCATTGATTATGCAAGAATGGGCTGCCATCAGTCAGGATGTGGCCCAGAAGTTAATTGATAGCATGCCAGGGCGGATTGCAGAGGTCTTGAAAAAGAAGGGTCAACACTGCAAATATTGACTCTTTGCGTAAACTTAATGTAATTGTCAATAAAAGCCTTTGACACTCATGGAATGCTTGTGATTATACTTCAGTATACCATAGTAACATCTGACACAAATATCTCATAACACCAAAGCAGCGAACTTTGTGAAGACCAATACTTGTGTCATTCTCAAAACTTTTGACCCCTGGTTTTACCAGTGGGATCTGGTCTGTATGACCATAGCCTCAAACAAGAGAAGGATAGAACTGGTGCTATTTTCCCTATCTTAGACTGATGTGTGCTGTCTGGTGGATCTTCAAGAGAAAATACATAGCACCTCCTAACCACAGTGCCCAGTGTTCCAAGGTTAGCAGTGTTCCAAGAGGAAGTTGATTCTCTGATGGTCTTGAAGAGCCCTCTGGTGTTAGTCTCCTGTCCCAACTACCGGTGAAGAGGTTACACTCTGGTTTCTCCAAGGCACAACTCCCATCTCTTCAGGGTCGCAATCATCTGAGGAACCCTTATGTATCATGGAGAGACGTTTGGATTACCACACCAGAGCTAATGGCAATCTGCCCATATGATGAATATCATAATCCACATCTCAAGATGGGATGAAACACTCTGTGAAATGTTCTGCATCACTCCATAGTGACTTCTACCTTGCCTCATGCCAACTGGTGCCACCCCCTTTCGTTCACCCTCCTCCATCTTGACATACTAAACCTCTAGGACCGGATTGTAGGCCTGTCTGAGAAAAAGGTATGCACATTATACTGTAGTGTAATACAATCCATTCTAAAACGCCATGCACATTGTGCTGTAGTTTAGTACTAACCCCCCTGTATTCTTACAGGCTGATGTGGATTCTGTCCACTGGCCTATAAAGAGCAGTGCTGATTTGCATTACTTTCCAGTGAGTAACAGTCTTTAATTAATCAGCTTGTATGGGGGAGAAAATGAATCAGCTTGTATGGGGGAGAAAAATCTATAACAATCAGCGGAAGTTTGTTTTATTTATTTGAACGATAAATACGGGTTTACCCTGATGTCACAGGAAAAAGATGCATGTTTCCTCGTTCAAAATCCCCCTTCCATTACTTCAGACTGAATTAGTATTGTTGTGCTACTGTTTTCTTGGTTATTGACCTTTAACCTCAATAAGGGCTGTAGGTACAGTCTGCTGAAGGACAAGTTTGTATAATGAGCTCAGTGTCCACTAAAATCAATTTCCTTTTGTGGATATACCCTCTGGTGGGTCATCATATAAAAAATAAAAAATAGTATCTTGGAAAGTGACCAAATTATTAATACCCATTGCTAACTTAATTCCCTTTCATACAACAACAATGAAAACAGCAATATCATTTCCTGCATGCGGAAAAGCAAATGAAACCACTGGAAGGAAATAGACAATGTCCACAAGGATGCAATTTCTTTCTGCAAATCCTCATCAGTATCAGATGTAAAATGAGAGGAAACAGTATTCTTGAATTATAATCTCAGTCATTCTAGAGATGGATGAAATTGAACAGCCTTGCTTCTATAACCAATAGGCAAGGTTCTTTAAAATGTGACAGAATCTCTATAGGAGAGGACACAGCGAATCCTCATATAAAATGATGAAAATAGAATGTAATCCATCACACACTGCATTTCAATGTCCTTAACTGTTATGAAGATAACTGCTAATCCGAATGACTTTATTCATTTTAAGGTATATGCCATTACATTAAAGATGGAATTCAGATTGAAACTTTGCACAATATGTATGCATATAAAAATTACTTTGCTATCTTTGCAGACCTTGCTGGTTGTTGAGTAGGCCTAGACAACTTAAATGGACTACTAACGGAAAAATGCTCTACGGTGAACTTGAGCCTGAATGAAAAATGCAGAGGCCAGGATGCACTGACATGACCAATGGCAGTCTATTTCATTCCACACAGTCCCATGAGCAACAGAACATCATCCGTCCTGATAAAATGCCCAATGTGAGGTTGCAAAGAGGTTGCAAAGATGTGCTGGGACCCAGTATATTAACAGGAGAAACCTACTGTGATGGAATATTGATAAAATGCTTTTTTGTTTGGTGCACATTGCTCGAAGAGTTGATGGCTCGCTGCACTAAATCATAAAGCACACTTGGGCGTACTTCTGAGTCAATAACCAGTCCTCTCTCTTCTATTCTGAGAAACATCTCCTGAGCGCTTTCAGGTGACACAGCACTGTTCGTAGTTACCAACACATGATCTAGAGAGACAATGTACATTTTAAAGCAACTCTACTTGGCTTGTCGATGCTCTTTAAAATGTATTTTTAAAATGCATTTTATGACTGCATTATCTGTCTAGTATAAGGTCCCAATGACAGTGCCCAGGAGACCTACACGAGTCCCTCTTGTGCATATTCATCTCTTTGATAGGACACAAATACATTACATAATCATAAACCTGTACACTGTGTAGAAAGAAAATAGTGATCTGAAGTGATCCCAGGCAGAGACTTTGTACAGTCCAGACACTGAAGACAATGCTTGCCAATGTCTCTGAGAGCTGGTGACATGTGTCTTCAGTATGAATGAGACGGCTTCCCCTTGTGATGATGACAGCTACCTGCTTCAGTACTACAGTGCATAATGTTAGCTGCAGCAGCAGCCTGTGTATCATAGAGACGGAGGCTACAAGCAGCTGCAGCTAGACAGTCATTCAGGCAGAGAGGCAGGCTGCCGGGGGAGGAGAGGACCCAGCCAGGTACTGTTGTATCATCCTTTTACCATCAATTATAGAACAGGGCAAGGAATGTTAACTGTACTGTTTCCAACTGATTTAGGCATCACCTTAGTGAGTCATACTGTAGTCGTCACACTGATTTCAGCGGACACTGTTCCTTTCACTGGGATTTCTTCAGTTGGGATGTCATTTGGTACGATGCAGTGATATGATAAGGATCCTGGGGAAAGCCATGTAATCTTGATACTTAGTCTATACAGTAGCATACTTTTATAATGCATTTGCATAAAAGAATCATTAGACACAGATTATGTAAACCTTTGATTTGTAACCAAAACAATAAAGTTAGATATTGCTTTTTATCTCAATATAGCTAGATGGAAAATGGTTATGGATTGTTACTAAAAACTTCAACAATGATTGTGAACAGCGCCATCCTTTAAAAATCCACATACAATAATATCCAATCCATCCAATTATATGAAGGTTTGAGTTTTTAACAGTAGCTATAATTATACATTACAGTTACTTATCATTATTCCTATCATTATTACGTGACGTTCTTTAGGTCATTAGATTAGAGATAATCATCATAGTCCCAAATCAAATACTTGTGTATCATACTACACTTCAACCGAATACAGCATCAGATCGGTGTCAAGTGTTTGGCTGACTGGAAACAGACACAGCATCTCAGGAGAGAGAGATGTGTTTACTTATAGAGAATAATGAGCCTAATTGGTAAATTGGTCCGATGATTGATCCAGTATTGAGTGTGGTGCTCGTCTGTCTGGGCTCCACAGTGAAGGATGCATTTAAATGGAAGAGACGACAAGCTGCTGGTCCCAGGGAGCATATCTGTTTAATACTGTAGCTGTTAAAACTATTATTTTCTCTCCAGAAGATTTCTTCCTGAGAACTCAGCCCACCCACAGTAGTTAATTAGCTAGGCACAGAACAACACAGTGTAACTGTCACTGGGCTTAATACATTCCTATTTATGGAGACAGTTTCATTTATCTTTCTTGTCTGTGTACAGTACAACTATAAATGCAGCTCACTGAGATGTTTTTCTTCTTCTCTTTTCTTCCTACAGCCCTGTGTGTCATCCATCAACGCCCAGTGGTTGAAATGATAAAGGACTCTGTCTGACTCAGTCAGCGCTGCCTCTACACTGTAACACACAATGACAGAATAACGGCTCATATAGCAGCTATTTACACCCAATCATAATAAATGCATGCGGTTATTAATAGCCCCGGGCTGGGATCACATCCTGTGTCGGAGGTGCAAACTAATCTGATATTTCAAAGCACCAACACCACTGTTCCATTGCTCTGGAAACGGCGCTCTCTCTCTCTCCTCTCTCCCTCTCTCCCCCTCTCTCTCTCCTCTCTCCCTCTCTCCCCCTCTCTCTCTCTCTCTCTCTCTCTCTCTCTCTCTCTCTCTTTCGGATTCTCTATCCCAGCTAGTGTAATTAAATGTGTTCCTCTGTTCCCTTAACCTTTCAATCAGTAGCAGCCCTGGTGACAAGCTAAATATAGACCTTTAATTCAATAATTGTTATTTATCCGTCAATCTATCCGCTATATATTATTTCCGATGTGGCAGTGTGTAGTTACAACAAATGAGGGTTACGGTTCTCCATGGTACAAAGCTCTCATTACCACTGCTTGAGAGGCGCCATAGATCAATTATTACTCAATACATAACAATATTCCAGCTTGCACAGAAGACTTAGCTCAGGGACCTATCCCCTTCCTGGCTCCAGGTTTAAAATTAAATTACCCCTTTGCCCCGGGTTGCTGCTTGCTGGAAGCAAATCATGGATCTGAGGTAACATTTAATGGATTTGAAATATAATTTGCTTCTGGGTTGGCTCCTAAGAGACAGGCCACCATTACCCCTAACCACATTAGAGGTAATCAAAGATTCTCCTGAATTCGTTACCTAGACAGTAGACACAGAACATCATGCACTTTGAGCATCCATGTGACTTCCATTTATTTTCTGTTTAAAAGGCACTGAAGGGCACATTATGAGAAAAATATGGAACAATTCCATAAAAGACACCATAGATTAGATATAATATCCTTTAGATATATTATATTTCCCTAAATTCTATATCTAATCAAAATGTAGCTTATGTAGTGTAATAAGCAGACCATCTGTCATAGTTTAGAATCTTAAAGGTAGTTTGGGATCTAAGTTTGATGTGGTTTTGAGGTCTGAAATAGGAAAATATATTCTGCATTTGTTCAAGCACAAACAGCCGACCTACAGTATATGAAACGCTCAGCAAAGCCTATATTTATCTGAAAGGCTCAACACAGCCTAGCGGTATGCCACAATAGATCTATAAACCATGCGACCAAGCTGAGGTGACATAGTGAACATGCTACAGGCCAAGGTCCCAGACAGTCCTTTTTCATCTAATTGCAGATTTGAGGTTATTGCTTGCCCTGTCCTGTCCTCACAAGAAGCTGTGTGTGGTTTTCTGGTCTGGGAGGTGAGTCTACTTCCCCTTCCATTAGACACCTGTTATTAATTCTCTCCTGTTTAATCAGAAAAACCTTGGAGGTATCAGCCAGGCTTCAGGCTGGGACGGGAGGATGACAAATGAATTGGCAGGTTAGAAAAATTTACTCAAATTAATTCTCTCCCGGAATTCTTGTTTCACATCCATGAGCTGCATTGTTCCTCTCTTCTTCTCTCTGGGATAATGGATGGTGCAGCGCATGGAAGCACAGTGCAGAATGTCAATAAATAGTTAATGTTCTGAAAAGTCACCTTTCAGCTAGGCCTAGCTATCGCTGCAGCTCTGTGGCTCTGTACTGTTGGTTTACGGGTAATTTACCTTGCAGCGAGGATACTTACGAAAGAAAAAGTCAAATGGGGGGTAAAAGACCCAGGAAAAACAAACTTTGAGGTAAAACATTCGTTCATGCTGCTTCTCATCTGAGAATAGATGAATAAAGAGGGGAGAACACAGAGGGAAACAGAAGATCATTTATATAACTGACATGGTGCTCTTTTAAGGCCATTTAAAGCCCTCCTTTGCATATAAAGTGGTTTCATTATAATCAGTTTTTAAATCCTTTCGCCTTGCTGTCTATCCTCTGACGGTGAAGCTAGCTACCTGCAAATGTCACTGATGCTGGCTCACATACAAATATAAAACCTTTTACCATTCATTTGCTATGCATTAGAGTTCACAATGGAGGAGACTTATTTTGAAATGTGTCCAAAGAAAGAACACACATTGTAATAAAATCATTGTTTGGTCATTGGATATGGAATGGCATTTCACAGTTTGTCACTCTTGCTATGTTTCACTGTAGCAATACAAATGAACAAGGGCTGTGGCTAGTTTGGATTACATTTACATTTACATTTTAGTCATTTAGCAGACGCTCTTATCCAGAGCGACTTACAGTTAGTCAAGACTTTAAAAAAAAAAATTATACTGGCCCCCCGTGGGAATCGAACCCACAACCCTGGCGTTGCAAACGCCATGCTCTATCAACTGAGCTACATCCCTGCCGGCCATTCCCTCCCCTACCCTGGACGACACTGGGCCAATTGTGCGCCGCCCATGAGTCTCCCGGTCGCAGCCGGCTGCGACAGAGCCTGGATTCGAACCAGGATCTCTAGTGGCACAGTTAGCACTGCGATGCAGTGCCTTAGACCACTGCGCCACTCAGGAGATGGTTGAATCTATCTATTATGTTATTCTGTGGATGTCTGTTTAGCTAGTAGTCTGTACTATGCTGTACATTCATGCATATTGCCATGCTTCACTGCCTTTTACCCATTTGCTTGATAATACACATTGCTTATTAACTTCACAGCAGATGGATTAATTATCAGGGCTCTTCTTTTAATAGTGAGGTGAAATAAAATGTATATAAAGAGAGAAGAGTTCTCCCAGTTACAAAAATATCTACAGAGAGTTGCATCACTTGAAAAAGAAAGGGTTAAAAAAGTCTGCTATATCTTTGAATGGTTTCTCTTTCAAGTGTTTGAGAGAGGAACGGATGTTTTTCTTGTCAACTGACATTTGATATAGAGCAGAAAGCAGGTCACCCTGGCCTGTCTGTCTGTTTTTCAGACGGTCTGATACAGTTGTTTTTAGTGGTAGACCATCTAGGGTTGTGGCTCTAGACAGGCCTTGGACAGTGGTGTTGGCTATATGGCATAAAACAGGCTTATATTCATTTTTCTTGTGACAATATGTAAGCTTGCAGCTGGCTGTTTCTGTTGAGGATCACTGCATCATCTGTTTCTGTTGAGGATCACTGCATCATCTGTTTCTGTTGAGGATCACTGCATCATCTGTTGAAATTCACATTACAGTTGGATGACAATTGGATGATGATCTATGACTATTATGGACGATCAACTGCACAATTTGACTTTTTTTGGTTTAGAAATGGGTAACTTACCAGAATAATTTAATTGATAGAAAATGTATTATCATGTTTCAAAGGATATAGTAATCACCTGGTTTCAAAAAAATTATCTCATAATGTGTGGGTGTGTGTGTAAGTGTTTGTTTAATAGTGAACAGATCTCCACATGTAACCAGGAATAAAATAATGGCCATTTAAATGGATGAAAACAGGGACAATGTGTTCCAAATTCCACCCAGATTCTGCTGTCTTAATATGAAGACTCCCCTTCCCTAGGGAAACATTCCATTCTGTTTCATCTGACAGCTCACTAATGCGCTGTCTTCCAATCTCCACACTATCTGATCAAATTATTCCAGGTGATATGCAATATATCTGCTAAATTCTCACTCAAATGTAATTTTTTATTTTAATGTTGTCTAACTTTGGAAGTACTTTTTAAAGACATTGTTCGAGACAAAGACAGCAACACACTATTTCTGTTTTTATGATGTACAGAACAAGCAATACAATCCTGAAAGTTGGTCTAGTCCAAAAAAAGGCAATAGAAAAGGTAATGGTAGCATTACCAGTCATGTCATTGTCAATGACAATATCAACATCTCTATGGGACATTGACCCTACAGTTATAATATGGTGATTTAGAAAGATATTAGAAAATAAAATAGTGATAGTCTCCAGCTGCTCTCAATGGAATTCAGAAAGAATCTGAGACGTTCTGAAGCTGTGAGAGCTAGTCAACTGATGAGAGAATGGACAGATTCTCTGATCCTGAGAATCTAAAGATCTCTAATGGCTATAACATAAGTCTTTTCATATTTTGTGTATATGAATGTGTAGTTTAATGTCTTTGAATGTGTATTGTGATGCTATACAAGGCTCATCTGGAAAAGAGACCTTGGTCTGATTCCCTGTCAAAATAAAGGTTAAATAAATGTACCACATGTGTAACTCTGTGCTGCTGTTCAATGCATAAATCAATTTTGCATTCCCTCATTGCAGACAACTAATACCATCATCTGAGTTCCTGAAGCTGAGGGAAAAATGAGGGGAACTAATTACATTTTTTGAATGAGCCCACACGTTAAGTCACTTTGAAAGTCTGGCTCAAACAAGATAACATTCCGTAATAGAAAGGAATTTAACTACCTTCTAAATGAGAGTAAATGTCTAGAAACCTAAATGAACGGTGCTATATACCAGGACAAATATTTGATCGAATGAGGGTGATGGCAAAAAGGGAAACACAAATAGAATGCAGCCAGGATGCTTCTGCTGCAGTATAGCGTGGGCTTTTGGAGACAACTTGAAGACATCTTCAAAGCCAACGGATGGCTGGCTGGCTGTATCGGAACAGTCCATATTCTACAGAACAAGCCCACGGTCCAAAGTCCCTCCGAAGCTAATCACGGCAGGGAAGGAAAAACTAACAGTACAACAGGCTATAGGCTGCTAGTTTTGCTGGGCTGGCTGAGTAAGACCTTTGTGGTTCCCTGAAGCTACATACGTATCTTTCACCACCGTGGGAGGAGAGCACTGAGGCAGAGCATGAAGAATAATCAATGTCATAAAAACTAGAAAAATATCATTATATGCTGTAAATGAATAGCAGCCTTGAACTTTACTTCCCATTCTCAATGTAGGCGGTTAATATGCAATATCTTGATAAAAGAAGGAAGGGGTGCTATCCAATGATTCAGTGCTGGCACATACTGTACTATAAGGCTTTGTGATGGTGCAGTAACCCTTCCTGTAGTCAGATACCATAGAGAAAGCATTGACAGGAACTTAGATATACAGATTGTGTAGGTGACTTATATGAAAGCGTGTACTTAAAGGGTATCTGTGTGTGTAGAGGGCGAGGTTGTCGATCAATGCCTTGCTGCCTTAATGCATTTTGTGATTTACAAAAAGGTCATTGTCTCCATGTAATTGACAAGCTGATGAAAGCATGTGGGGCAAAACCCTACTGAGTGACAGTAGCTTCTAATCCACTGAGTCTGCCAATGGAACATGGCCTTATGGAGTCTTTGGTTCAGGAGATGCTATATCTCCCTTTGAAGAATGACTGGAGGCTGCCTTAGAGTCTGAAACCTTTAATACAGTTTGAGAGGCCTGGCAGATTGAAGCAATTTTCCCCAGACGTTGTATTGTTTTATGAGGTCACAGTCAGTTCTTGGCTTCAGATTCCCTTGCCCTGGGTTTTGTCGTTGAAGCATCATAGCGGCAAATAGCCACAAACTACACACCACACGGCCATGGCTGGAAATTACAAATGTTTTGAAAAAGAAAATCTTCTCAAAACTATATTGAATGTTGAATATCTATGACTTAAAGGCTTCTTTCACTATAGTGATGCTACAGAGCTTTACATTTTCGGGAAATGGATAGGGATCTGAACAAAATTACACTGAACTATGAGTTTGAATATGACTCTAGAATCCCTCCTCCTTGCAAAAAATGTGTCAATGAGTAAAATATGGCACAAAAATATGTTTTCATGGCAGCACATTCATGTTTCATGATATACACGGGGCCCCGTGTAGCTCAGTTGGTAGAGCATGGCGCTTGCAACGCCGGGGTTGTGGGTTCGTTTCCCAAGGGGGGCCATTATGAAAAATGTATGCACTCACTAACTGTAAGTCGCTCTGGATAAGAGCGTCTGCTAAATGACTAAAATGTACATGTAAATATACAGTTGAAGTTTACATACACTTAGGTTGGAGTCATTCAAACTCATTTTTCAACCACTCCACACATTTCTTGTTAACAAACTATAGTTTTGGCAAGTTGGTTAGGACATCTACTTTGTGCATGACACAAGTCGTTTTTCCAACAATTGTTTACAGACAGATTATTTCACTTATAATTCACTGCATCACAATTCCAGTGGGTCAGAAGTGTACATACATTAAGTTGACTGTGCCTTTAAACAGCTTGGAAAATTCCAGAAAATGATGTCATGGCTTTAGAAGCTTCTGATAGGCTAATTTACATCATTTGAGTCAATTGGAGGTGTACCTGTGGATGTATTTCAAGGCCTACCTTCAAACTCAGTGCCTCTTTGCTTGACATCATGGGAAAATCAAAAAAAATCAGGCAAGACCTCAGAATTTTTTTTGTAAACCTCCACAAGTCTGGTTCATCCTTGGGAGCAATTTCCAAAATGCCTGAAGGTACCACGTTCATCTGTACAAACAATAGTTTGCAAGTATAAACACCATGGGACCACGCAGCCTTCATACCACTCAGGAAGGAGACGCGTTCTGTCTCCTAGAAATGAACGTACTTTGGTGCGAACATGCAAATCAATCCCAGAACAACAGCAAAGGATCTTGTGAAGATGCTGGAGGAAACAGGTACAAAAGTATCTATATCCACAGTAAAACGAGTCCTATAACGACATAACCTGAAAGGCCGCTCAGCAAGGAAGAAGAAACTGCTCCAAAACCGCCATAAAAAAGCCAGACTACGGTTTGCAACAGCACATGGGGACAAAGATCCTACTGTCCTCTGGTCTGATGAAACAAAAATAGAACTGTTTTGCCATAATGACCATCGTTATGTTTGGAGGAAAAAGGGGGTCGCTTGCAAGCCGAAGAACACCATCCCAACCGTGAAGCACGGGGGTGGCAGCATCATGCTGTGGGGGTGCTTTGCTGCAGGAGGGACTGGTGCACTTCACAAAATAGATGGCATCATGAGGAAATAAAATTATGTGGATATATTGAAGCAACATCTCAAGACATCAGTCAGGAAGTTAAACCTTGGTCGCAAATGGGTCTTCCAAATGGACAATGACCCCAAGCATACTTCCAAAGTTGTGGCAAAATGGCTTAAGGACAACAAAGTCAAGGTATTGGAGTGGCCATCACAAAGCCCTGACCTCAATCCTATAGAAAATGTGTGGGCAGAACTGAAAAAGCGTGTGCGAGCAAAGAGGCCTACAAACCTGACTCAGTTACACCAGCTCTGTCAGTAGGAATGGGCCAAAATTCACCCAACTTATTGTGGGAAGCTTGTGGAAGGCTACCCGAAACGTTTGACCCAAGTTAAACAATTTAAAGGCAATGCTACCAAATACTAATTGAGTGTATGTAAACTTCTGACCCACTGGGAATGTGATGAAAGAAATTAAAGCTGAAATAAATAATTCTCTCTACTATTATTCTGACATTTCACATTCTTAAAATAAAGTGGTGATCCTAACTGACCTAAGACAGGGAATTTTTACTAGGATTAAATGTCAGGAATTGTGAAAAACTGAGTTTAAATGTATTTGGCTAAGGTGTATGTAAACTTCCGACTTCAACTGTATCTTATTGTGTGTCCTCATCAAAATCTTCTATTAGCAGCCCTCTTGACTGCAGATGTATCGATTTAAAATATTTCCTTTCATTTAAAACCTTATATGAAGATGCTGCTATCTCTGGCACCAGCCATCGATCCATCCCTGGATACAAAGAGGGAGACAGAGCACTGGGCAGACTCTAGACTCTGTGCTTCTCAACAACGCTAAACCCTTCAGTGTGTCCGCCCCAGCCCCTCCCCACGCCCTACGACCTCCAGCTCCCGCTCGTGGAGGTGAATGTCTCCGCCTGCCAGTGAGAGCAGGATTATGTGAAGGTCTGGCTGGTTCTTCCTCCAAGCCGTGGGAGTCTGACCCTGATAAATCTCCCCCGGCTGTGAGGCAGCACGACCACGTTTTGTAGCGACAAGCTCATGGTATGGGTCTCAATTAATGGAGGAGAAGCTGTTCTAGCTGCTAGGAGCGGAGCCGAGCAGGCGGAACAGAACAACGCAGACATCTAGCCTGTCTCCTCAGAGAGAAGCAACAAATGAGCTTCTCCACTTTGACAGAAACCTCTACCTCTCAACAATACTCAACAAGAATGTGTACGGCGGATATGTCATGAAGAATTCATTGAGAATGCAATCAACAAGCTATTGGGTTGTGGGTAATGTATTGGCCTAGAGAGTGCAGGGAGGGAGTCACACTGTGGTGGAGCACAGATATGAGAGAGAGTGGGAGGGTCTGGTTCACAGCTTGGTGTATTGGGGTCATTCACCTCCTTTAGTGTGTGGGTGATGTATGAAGACTGCATCAGTGCTATGAAAATCATATAGTACAATACCTAATAAACCTCTCTCTTTCTGTCTGTCTCTTTCTCTGTCGGTCTTTCTCTCTCTGTCTCATCTGTGAAGTTTAGTTATTGTACACCTTCAAACTGACAGTTTGTTTTTCAACTCAAGTCTTTGAAATGATGTCATCTTTATTCACAAGGGTTACTTTTATCTTGGGGCTCATAAATGGATGCATTTTTACATCTTGAAAAAACCCTCACCTAAAATAGAATACAATTCACAAGTACTGTCCTCCTCAAACAATAAGTATTTCTCTAGGGTCAAACAATAATTGCCTTGATGTCTTCAAACGAATGAAAGCATGCATCTTTGCTGATACATTTCTGCTACACTGTGCTGTGCACAGGGATGCATTTAGCATATTTATTATGCATTATTTCTGCGTGAACAAGCACCTTTTGGAACAATCTGAAATCTGTTTTGTGTCTCTTTGGGAATCAACATTCAAACTTTATGCTGTCTTTAACTGTGGACTCAGCACAGTCGAATATTTACAAGCAACAAAAAACAAACATCATATTTGATGATTCAAGTCATGTAGCTACTTCAATAGCAAAGTGTTATTTACTATTTTCACCATTTTCAGATTAATGTGCATGCTGTCATTGTAGCCTCTTTCACCCACTGTATGTATGTCTTATGACCGTGTGTCTGTTAAGCTTTTAAATAAATAACCATAAAGCCCCCAGGCAACAGCTGGTTTAGATGCACTTAAACATAAACTGACAGGCATCTAAACAACAAGACATTCCCAATGATTTATAGTTTTCTCTTAGGGTGAATACAAATCACATTGCCCCAGGTTGAATTGCCACCTCTGGAGCCCAGCCACCCCTGTATGTGGTTGTGTGAATTGTCTTTAAAGCGACTGACACTGAGTGGGTTAACAGTTACTGTGGCTCCCTTTGGAGCTGTAGACTTTTTACCTTTGTTTGACAGGGCAAATTATAGAAACCCTATTTCTTTGCCCCAAAATCCACAAATTTAAAGGAATCTAATGTCATTATGTTTCCTGTGCCTTTCAGCAGCCTTGAAAAATAATCAAGGCTCCCTTAGAGGTGTTGTGTCATTGAAGGATGTTCAGGTGAGCTGCAGCAATGATTAGTGCAGAGGTTTCTTTCTTTAGAGAAAGGAGACGGGGGTGTTCATCTTTTCTCTAGGCTACCATTTTTTTCTCCCACATTGATATGGGGAACTAAATGGTCTGGGATAAGAAAAATTTAACTTACCTGTTGGATGCACACACAAAGAGAAGCATGAATGGCCACAGAGAGAGAGAAAGAGAGAAAGGGTGGAAGGAGAGAGAGAGAGCGAGAGAGAGAGAGAGACTATGTGTCGGGGGTGGAAATGCATTAGAGCTGTCAAATCCACAAGTGTCTCCTGTCATTATACCTAAAGCGGACATTGCCATTGGCTGCATGGAGTCGCATTAAGATCCCATGCAGCATTGTTTACAAGTTCGAACACTGGAATGTGAGATGTAATCTACACCTCGATTAGGCTGACAGAAATCCTAATTCTTTTGTTGAATGATTTTCAATTTGAGCATCATTATTTCTATATAACCTACACTTCCTTGTTTTGAACTTCTAACAGTGGGAACGATGTGGCTTCATGACAATGATCAATAGCAGCTGCTCACCGATTTGACAGCTCCAACACAGTTACACTTCCTCCGACACGCCAAAATACTGTATCAGCTATGTGGGTGTCGGTTGATCTGATTGAATCCAGGCCTATGTTAGTATACACTTTCAACATTTCACATAACTATTGTACAGAACAGATGGTTGATGTTTTCAATCAGCAACAACTGTGCAGGTGTGTGTGGTGCCAAGCTAATGTTGTTTCCACGCGGAACTTACATTTATAGCACTATGCACTTTTCCACCATGCATTTTTGATACACATAACACATGAGTATAGAGACACTTTCATAGTGTGCCTATTCCATTCCATTTCCACTCTTCTCATGGACACATCTGTATGAATAACTGAGCTATTCCTCATCATACTGCTGGAACTGAGAAATATTCTGAGTGCATTCAGGAGAGAAAACTATCCCTGCAGACTTTCCTCCCTAAAAGTGATTTCGTCCCACAAGCTCTAATTAATGCAACACTGCTGCCCTCCAGCATCCAGGCACCTCTCCTGCTCTCTCTCTACCTCTGCCTCGCCCACAGCCATCAGCCCCAGGGTGTGTGTGTGTATGTGTGTGTATGTGCGCACGTGTTTGTTGCTGGTCCTCTGCCTCCTTCTCCTCATTCTCCTCCTCCACCAAGGCAATTCAGCAACCAAGGCCTCGCCCACGGCAAACTAACCGTAAATCAATAAATGACCAGTGATGTTAACATGTGGGTGTGTTGGGATTACCAGCAGAGTAAAGAGAAGATATGAATGGTTTAGTAGATCTTTGGTAGCAATTTACACTTGTACCCGTATACGGGTTGAAAACAGCAGATTTGGGCACTAATAAGCACCTAGAATGTAGTGGCTGTACAGTAACATTATAATAAATATAGCTTTGATGTCATACAAGCGTGCCAAACACCCGTGAGTCCTTTTTGTGCACTTCACATTTCCAAGTCATAAAACTCATGTCATATACAGTGTCAAAGTTTTTTCCACTATGTGTACTCACCTTTAGTCTAATAATTTTCCCATTCTCTCCAAACTGTTGCCTTTGAATTTCCACCATGGTTATGCATATGATTTTCATATTTCATCTGTAAGAAACATTTCAATTTAGCCCTATACATATAGGCCAATTCCCACAAGTGTAAAGGGTCAATATCTTAGATATCTTACTGTACAGTGATGGAACTTAAGGATTTTGGGCACTGGCCAGCCGGGCTAGTAGACCACAATTTCTACTAGACTGGGTCCAAAATCTGCTGCGCGATAATGGAAAAGACACATTTGCCCTGTCTGAAAAGTACCAGCCTCGGGCTAGCGGGCTAGTTACATTTCCATGTTACTGTATCTTACTGTAAGCACATCAATATTTAGCTGGAATATATCCACATGTAATAACAGATGAATTCAAAAACTAAATCAGTCATTCGGACAACTAAGACATTCATTTCTATCTATTTTGTCATACGGTATGAGACTGCAAACCTCTCTACTCAACATTCCCAGGAGCTTGGCAATGACATCATGCCATTAAACAGAGAAACCAGTTCTAGTCTCATAGCACCACACCCATCTAATTATCTCAAGCCGCTGCTATTTTAATACTGCGCTGTTACATTCATTATGCATTAATAATGAATGAAACAGTATATTCATATTTCATTCACTTAGTTGTCCACTTTTGCAATGAATCCTTAATATAGATTGTGTATACCTTAAAAACAATGAAAGAAGAGGATCAAGTCAGTCCTGAGGTTATGTTGTTTTGTGTTTAAACACAAAAAGCCTATAGTCCTGTCAGTTCAGTGGTCAATGGTGGCATTTAATATACAGTATCTACATCTAGGGCTGCGTCCCAAATGGCACCCTGTTCCCTATATAGTGCACTACTTTTTACCAGGGCCTGGTCAAAAGCAGTGCACTAAATACGGAGTAGGCTGCCATTTGAGACCAGCCCTCTTTTATTATACCTGATAATAATAGCCACCTCTATTATTGGCAGACATGATTATCTTCCTGATCTGATAATCAGACTGATAATCTATCCATCTTATTACTCTAAGATAATAGAGAAATATCATCTAGATTAATCATAGTTTCATATTAATGAAACATTACCTACGCATAGCGGTGCCTGCCTGCTATTCGGCCTGGAAGTAGATAGATAACTGGATCAGATTAGCCTCCTGTCAGATGAATGGTCCTGATAAGATCTGTGTTTAGCCAGCTATCACAGCATACTAGGCTATACTGTGTAAAACATTGCTGTTTGAACAAAGAAAGACACGATGTAGTACAACATCACACAGAATCACAGGTCTATGGGAGATGTCCACATTAAATAGGTTATTTCACTCAACGCTAGGCCCCTGAGGTTGCTGAGTAACAAGTCATTGTATCATAAAAGACAAGAAAGGATGGAAAACTAGAAAATGGTTTGCTGACGCAGGGAATAAATAACCTTGACCAGCCATCATGGATTGTTGGATGGGAGAAAAAGAGAAAGATAAGTACCAATTATATGTGAATAACATCCTCATATTTACACTTCTCCTACAGTTCACAGCTTCCACAAGGCCATCAACCATCATTAAACTGAATTAAAACAGAACTGCAGATGTTGAACCATCCATCAAATGTTTTTCAAAAGCCCTTTTTACATCAACACTCCCAAAGTGCTTTACAGAAACCCGACCTTGACCCCAAAGAGCAAGCAAAAGCACATATATATCCTGTTTATATATCACTCTTTTCTTTGCACCTCTTCATAGAGCGATGTGACATTCTCATAACCTTAACTCCCAAACTAAGCAATTAAAATAATGATTCAGATTTTCTATTAGACAGCATTGTGTGCTGGAGTAAAGGGACAGCCCTTTGAAAATGTTCCCCAGACAGACGTTGCAGCTCATTATGTGGACATTCTCAGAATCCCAGATCACCAGCATCGGCACGGCAACAGCTAGAATAATTAGGTGTCATATTACAGAGTGCCATATCTTATAAGACACTGGAGCAAACTGATTGTCATCGATTGCTTTAGTTTTAGTGTAGGAAGGGTAGAAGTAATGAACAGAAATATGCTTTTTGGTGCTTTTTTAAATGGAACTCACATAGCATGACTGAACGGCCTTAGTGAGCTCTCATGCAGAACCACTCGCCAATTACCAGAAACCAAAGCCAGTTGTTTTTACTGTACCCCCTGTAATGGATGACTGAATAATGTCCGCTGCCTCTTGTTTAGCATCACTGCGCATCACTTATTCAACATTTCCACATCTAATGTCATGCCCAGTAAAACGTAAACAGGTCTGTGATGATGATCTCTCCCCCACTAGCACAAATAGTCACATAACAGTGGCTGGAGGCCCTGTGTGGCACAATTGGGAGAGCATGGCGTTTGCAACGCCAGGTTTGTGGGTTTGATTTCCACGGGGTACCAGTTCGAAAAAGTATAAAACATTTATGCAGTCACTACTGTAAGTCTCTTTGGATAAGAGCGTCTGCAAAATGACAAAAACTTAAAATGTAAATGTGAGGCTATAATAAAAAGCTGGAGGGAGAGAGGATGGAAAACATTGAGCATAATATGTTATCAGTCTGTTGTGATGCCCTGGTGATCATAGGCCTCCATAAATATAAAACGGAGAAATTGTAACTGCTCAAGTCCTAATTGATTAAAGCAAGCCTGATTCCAACATCACAGTTTTCTCAAGGCCTATCATCCACACAGCATTTGATGCAGTGTTATCTGAAACAAGCAATAGCATGCATTTGCCTCTCTCTCTCTCTCTCTCTCTCTCTCTCGCTCCTTTGCTCCAAGGGCGTCTAATTTTGCTTTAGTGCCATGAACGCTTCCTATTTTCTATTGCCATGGTTATGAGCTGGTATCAAACAGCCTTTGAACACTAACACAATGCTGCCAGAGTGAGCCTTTAACCCTCCTCCCACTAAGTCAGATGGGCAGCAAGCAGAAAACATGTCAGAAACATGTTTATTTCTGAATACACTGAGGGTTCACTATTATTTCAGTATCCCGCCAAGCCCAGAGCTTGACATTTATATTGAATTAAAAGTCAGAGTGTAATTAATTAATTTCTCAATGCCTGAGTAATATCCACAACCATCTTATTTTAAACACATTGAATTCAATAGCATGAGTCATTGGGAATATTAAAATAACTTGGGTTGAAATACACAATCTCACTACGCACAGAAAATCCAGCTAATGCATTTCAACGTACTGTAGCTAAGTCCCCTAGTACTTTAGCTACTGAATGCCAAAATAAATTAGAATTATTTTCTTTTTTGCAGACAATACAGCAGTTCTTTTCTCAACAGGGGAATTGTGGTTTAAAGTTCAGTATTGAATTACCAATTTTGTAGGCTGCTTCTTGCAAACTAAGTATTCTCTTATTTAGTGCTGGCTTTTTCTGGGTTTAGAAACATAAAGCTTTGTGCATTTCAATTCACTGTCACAGAGGAGATGGGCTGCTGAAAGCCTTTTGTCACTCAAAGAATAGTTTCACGTCCAACCTATTTCCCTCTGAGAGGATATTTCTTCATTATATGATGCCCTGTAGCAGGTGTGAACAGCCACACTATAAACCTTGACAGTTTGATGTTTAGATGCCAGTGGAGTGCGTCAAGACCTCTCTTCTCCATGGCCCCTCCCACCGAAGTGTTCTCCAGACAAAAGGTAGATCACTGTGGGCAGCTGTCCCAGCCTTCACTCACACAGCACTGATACTGAGAGAGAGTGATGAGAAGAGAAAAGAGGGTTCATACTATAGAGCTTTGTAGAGCTGGATGGCCAAAAGATGATGAAGATAAGAAAGCTACAGATTAGATGACTCACAAGGACAAGGACATGTTCGCTCAGGTCAGTCGGTTGACTATGTTTAATATTGTTCGGTTTCTTCAAGGTGAACATACAGTACTGACCTGAACACAGTAAAGCACTGCTATGGCGCAGGATGTGACGCAGAGAGTGGTTGACGTTTGTCCCAGGAGTTAAAACAAAACCTTGACAACAGGAAATTAGGTTATTTCACCTCTCTGTTGTTTCCTGTTCCAAGCTTATAGCTGATAGCTGAGGTCTCACCTCAGTGCCTTTAGATTAATTGTAGCATCAACTTCATCCACCACCCTCTGAGACTAACAGATATTCTCTTCACATCTGCGATTCGCAGGTTTTGAGATGCCACCATCAGCAGCTTCAGCAGCAATCAGATGCAACTAGTATAGCCACTACCGTGCTACAATCTGACAGATTCTGTTCCCATATGGGGTTTCGGGATGCCACCATTAGTAAATTCAGCGGGAATCAGATGCAACCAGAAGTATTGCATAGCCTCGAGTTAGTGTAACACGTGTGAATGTAAAGGAACAGCCTCCACACATGTCAATTTGGTGTGGAGATAGTGTGATGGTGACATACGAGGGATCACATTGCTGAGCAAACATCTCACTGCAGCGCAGCAAAATTAATGGTGTTGCACACGTTTTATATTTTATTTGAAGGGAGTATGTCATAAAATCAACATGGTCTTCTGGGCTGTATCTCATAAACCACCCCCACAGTGACTGCAGGCTTTTGACAGAAATGCCCAATCAAGGCGGCGAGGGGTCAGCCTCTATAAGAAGCTGGAGGAGCGTGAGTTATGGCTCGGCTCAGAGGGTTATTTTAATGGGGCTCCAAGCTGCCACTGTAAAACGCTGGCTGCTCTTTGGCACTGGTACAGGCACCATAACAGGCAACAGGCACCATTCATGTGTGTATATTTTCCACATGATATAAACTCCTACAGTATATGAGGTCTGTGGGTGTTAGGGGGATCTCAGTAGTACTGTATACTGGCCTACCAAAGAGACTGATGGATCTTCAATGCTGCTGATAGCTAGCTAATGACTAGTAGGCCTACTGCTAAGAGAAAGATGACAGAGGAGTCAGTTGACAGATCATTGATATAAAACAATTCGATTTTTGATGTAGCCTGTACCTTCTATGCTTCTATGTAGGAATCATTAAGTCATTATGACAGTTTCATTGATATAAGATATACTTTGATTCAATCTGTTTAAAGTGTGACCAATTATTCTATAGTACTTTAAGGCAGGGATGGTAATTAACTATAGGGTCCCCAAGAGAAATCCAAAGCAAGGTGTAGAGCAAAACTCTAATCTTGTCTTGCTTTTACTAAGAGGAAGGAACTGACATATGATTAGAATGGATTGTTATTCTATGGGTACTTTAGAGTTTGATGAATCTGGTCCGTTCCCCCTCTTCACCCCACACCCACAATATGTTCATATGAATTATGCTTGACACGTTTCCTTTCCATATAATGCCTCACCAGATGGCACATTGCCTGTTATTTTGCAAGCAAACCAAAAGGCACCTGGCACATACATTTTACTTTTCAGCAAGCTGAGTGGAGTGGAACTGAATAGTTTACTTTTTGTATTATAAGTTATTGAAGTGAAATTCAGCAACTCTTGGAGGACAGT